>NC_062539.1:8498709-8501209 GCF_022655615.1 Tachysurus fulvidraco
GAGATTAAAGAGTGTCAGTGTTACTTGATGCTTATAACAACATGGCATCTAAAATAAATCATCACATGCTTTGATTTAAAAATATTTTAATGACCCAATATTTGTCTGTGCATATGTCGGACTTCACAGTGAAACATACTCTAGTTTTTCATATTTGGATTCATGGATATTTTAGTAAAAATTTTGTACAAATAATTTGATGAAAAAATAAAGGAAAATAAAAGAGATTGAACACAACATACACAGACCCAGTTATGGTTGTTTGGTTATGTCAGTGGTACATTTTTTTTTTTAAACTCATGAACCTTGTTAGCCTATAATTTAGAACTGAGCCTGTCCAGACATGTGTGTGTGTGTGTGTGTGTGTGTGTGTGTGTGTGTGTGTGTGTGTGTGTGTGTGTGTGTGTGTGTGTGTGAGAGAGAGAGAGAGAGAGAGAGAGAGAGAGAGAGAAAGAGTGAGTGTGTATGCATCATCCCAGAAGTCTTTGTATTCCTTGTTATATTGGGGTCTGAAGTTTGCTAACATTAAAAATAATCTGGGATTTATTTATTTGTTTGTTTGTTTTTTGTTTATTTTTTAACATTTAAAATAAATGGAAATGTCTCGTGAATAAAGTGGCCGTTAGTCACATCTAGTCACAGTATGTATGTACAAAACATTCATCAAACATGTCTGGTGCTCCTCACTTCATGTATTTTTATTTAGTTATCTGGGAAAGTCAAGATTTTGACCAGTTCATACAAATTTGTATAACTGAGGACTGCATGGTGTAAAGTAGCTGAGTGGCAAGATGCAAGAATATATAAACCCAAGAGTGTTTATTAAGGGAAATCCAGAAAAGTCCCAGTTCATAGCATGAGTCAGGATCAAACCAGGAAACTATTATATCTATTATACAGGAGCACACAAATACCAAGACTAAGAAAATAAAGATTTCTGACAAGAATGCACTTATCGTGTGTTACTTCACAACCAAACACATGGAAACACAGGATGTACCTCCACCAGCTAATGATGTGAAACAAGGTTCAGGTGGCAACGATTAGGAATTCCAGCCAGTCACGCATCCCACTTCCATCCTAAATAGTACCTGAGATTAGAATTAGTGTGCAAACCAAAACGCAATATGTGTCCAAAAGGCGTCCAGACGGTCTACTTATATTCAGAAGTTTTCTGAAAGTGTTGGATCAATGCTAATTTTTTTTTTCAGTTAATATTTCCAACAATTCCTTGTGCAAAGGAGCAACCTGCGAACGTGGTGGAAATGTGGAAAAATAAATCCAGAAAATCGTAAATGACATCATATATTGAATATAATGAATGATGCAAAACAGTGACAGTGTGTGCAACTATGCAACAACCTTCTTTTCCCGTACATGGGTTAGTGTGTCCCACTACGTGCATACTCTTTTTCTACCCAATTCAAAAGTACGCACATAGATTTGGTATAGTATATACAGTAAGTAGGCAAAATGGGACACAAATAAACCAAAGGCAGTGGTAGGTCAGTGGTTAAGGTGTTGGAGGTCCACTGCTGGGCCCCTGAGCAAGGCCCTTATCCCCCAGTTGTAGAAATGAGATTAAATGTACTTAAATGTATTTTTTTGCTGTGGGAACCACAACATTGCTGGCGGATTGCTTGTGACAAGGTGAACTAAAGTCATAGGAAATGGTATGAATTCTAACACAGTACCTAAGGACTTACCTTATACATACAGTATAATTCAAAATGTAAGATATCAGTTAGACTAGATATCTTCTAAAGAGTGACTGGCTTAGGTCTGTAGATGTCTGTGGAAGAACTGAAGAAATAAAGCCATGAAGACTGGCAGTGGAACCACATTTCACACTGAGGAGCCAGGATACTAATGCAACAAGATCTACAATGGTTAAATATTAAAAAAAGAAAGCATTCTGGAAGGAAAAGCAACCTGAACGTACTGCTTCATGTATGTAAACGCTTATGCAGGGCTGCAGCTTTAACAGTCATAGGACTGTTCACATGACAACCAACAAAATACCTTCTACTAATTTCCAGAGGTCAATAACTGTCCCAGAAACTGTTTAGTTTTTTTTTTTTATATATATATATATATATAGTATTTCGAAAAGATGGAGCAAAATAAAGGACTTACTCTGGACTTTTCCATTAAGCCCATTATAAGTTAAGCTAAAACTCAGATGTGACTGTGGTAAAGGATATTGGCATGGATAAATCATAAGAGTAAGATAAACTCTTATGTGAAAGAAAGAGCCAGAATGTGACACGATTTTTGGCACAGAACACGAGCAGCCTGACAGAAAGTGAGTTAATTAAAAACGAGGCTTTCAATACTTCAGCAAGGCTGCTATGGAGAGAGAGGAGAGGCAGAGAAACATGCAAAAAAGAAGATAAGGGGATGATAAGGAAAAGAGAAGAGGGATGAAAGAGTGGAGAGGAGGTAAGGGCAAGGAATATACAGGGAGGGAACAACACAGAGAATCTCACAGAGAGAGAGA
>NC_062539.1:8508709-8511209 GCF_022655615.1 Tachysurus fulvidraco
CTGATAATTTCATCACAGTTAGCAGCTACACAAGATATAAAATAAACATATTTCTTTTTTATTCACAAATTACTAAAAACTGAACTATGCATGATTATGAGATGCTCTGATTTCTGTTGGCATAATTTAATACAGCTTTCTGCATCAGCCAATTCTTGGATGCTTGATTATTAGTGTGAGTGGCTGAATATTGATGCTGTCTATGTCAGCATAAGTGACGTAAGTGACAGCATAAGTGACCTTTCCTCATAGTTTACTTGTTACTGATATCTTCAGGATCATCGTTAGCGCACATGTCCTGTATACGTGACAGAGAGCCGAGACAGCGATATACTGTAGAAAAGCAAGACAGTGAAGACATGACAAGAGAAAATGTTACCTATTTTATATGCAATGATGGATAAAATGGCTCCATTATTTATGCATTATTTATAAATTTAGTTTACAAGTTGAAATCAACACCTCTATCTCTCTCTCTCTGTTGCAGTGAGCACCGTGTTATTCTTAGAAGCGATAGCGTGATAGAGGTTTGATTTATAAAGGTTTGATATTCTGTGTCAGAAAGGTTTTTTAACTGATTTTGCAATGTCCTCTCACTATAAAGGAACAAAAAACATAGCAGGAAAAATCCCTCCTCAGCATAAAAGAGCCATCATTTTCCCTATAATTTGGTTGGACAATGGAACGATCCTGCTGAGGTTACTCATCTGAGTCAGAATCAGATTCTGGGAAGTGCATAAAAAGTCAGTTCTGATGTTTGGCCGCATTTATTTCACATTTTCTGATCCATTAATGAAGTATCAGGAATCATTCACTGAACAAAAATAAAACTAAGTCATGCCATGAAAACATATCAAACCAGTCTGCTTTATGTAATGCGATAATCATACTAAAGGATAGTCCCAGTGCATGAAAAAGTGCTCAGTGTGTCATGTGTGTAGCAGTTTAATGACATTTTTTGGAGGACGCAGTAACAAGAAATGGGATTTTGAAGAAAGGTTTAGAAAGTCGGGGTAGTTTTCCAAGTATGACCAGTAATTTTAAAATTAAGGATTTAAGGCATAAGACGGTAATTTTAAGGTAGCCTTTTTTTTTTTTTATATGCAAGTGCTTTAGTTTTAAATGAAGCTATTAGAAAAACGGGAGCGATTTAAACGATACCATTCTTAGAAAAGTGCCACAGTTTTATTGGTAGTCTTTAAGGAAGTAGGGTTGTTTTATAGGTAGTGTTTAGAGAAGTAAGAGGTCATCCAGTGCAGAACTAGAAGTCTGAGACTGGCAGACTTGTGGAAACTATTTATAAACCACTGGATCATGTTACGGAACTACAGGGTCATCACTGTTCGCCGAGTTTGTGGCTACTTGTTTTGGACTTTAACAGGAAGCTGCTTGATGTTGTCAGCTGTTTTCATCTGTAAACACTCTCCCAGTTCTTCATGTCTCCACCCTAACTGCCTTCCCAGCAGCCAGACACCCACATACACACTTAGCAGTGGCCAATAAAAAATCCACAGGCTTTAACCCATTTCCTTGATCTTCAGACCAACACAGTCTCCATTTGCTAAACATCAAGTTTAGCAGTTTGTTGTCGCATGCAGTCGCATAACTAATCAGACAAGTCGATGTATTTACACTAAAATTGCTTATCGTAAACTAGCATGTGAATGTGTGTGTGCTTGGTGCGGAAAGATAGCTAGCATCCATATATAGAGCGATAAATCTCTTGTAGTCGGATGAAGTAATCGTGAACACTATTATTTCATCCATGTTTGATCGTCTCATATTACACGATTTGCTTCATCGAGCACAAGCGTTCTTATCCAGAGTTGACTTTAATCGCACTTTAGCGATGAGTTTATACTGAAATTAAACATCTGCCTTAATAGGATGTGTTTTACTTGCATTTAATTATCTTGTTCTCTCATGTTACCAAGTCATGGCCACAAGTTAATTATCTCATTCCAGTACTTAATTATCTTGGTCACATGACTTATTAAGTTGTTCCCATGCATAAGGATCTCATTCCCACACAGTAATGCAAGACTGACTCTATACACTGGGGAGAAAAGTTTAGTATAAGCTATAAAATCATGCCTTGTGGAGAAATGTAATATTTTTATGCAAACTAGTGTATATAGGTACATTGGATTTTTTCCTTAAGTCTCACTGACATTTCAACATTTTTTTCAGTGTACATACAAACCTGTGGAAGTCTTAGGCACATGCGATGAAATAATGTACAGCAGTGATAGCTTTAATGGGTGAAATTAAGAATTCTTATATAAAACAAAATATACTATAAAGGACAGTATGCAGTAATAAACTATACAGAACCATTATTGGGGTGATTTGGCGTCTTTCGTTATCATTAAAAAGTTTAGAGACCATTTGTGCAACTTTACACAGAAATTAGCTGGTAAGTTTTAGCACCTTCTCAAGCAACCTTTATTATGCTTTTTCTCTTAAAAGTGGTCTGTTTTATAGTATGTTACTCGCATGC
>NC_062539.1:8516209-8636209 GCF_022655615.1 Tachysurus fulvidraco
TCCCTGCTGTGTCAGGTTCTCCGTCTTAGAACCATTAGTGTGGCTGAGTATGTTTCCAGTACTGTTCAGTGGTGAGCCTGATATGTTACCAGCTTGCCAAACACACAAGATTGTGGCTGGAGTCAATTTTCCTTTGTTCGCTACTTTTTCTCCTTGGTTTGGTTCTCCGTTCGTTGGATCTGTTTGAGAAGCATGATTGTGATTAGAATAAGATGCCTTTATTTGTAACATATACATAAGGAAGTGGGGGTCATGATATATCTTCCCTGGAGATTTGATAGACAGGATATCATCCCTGGAGTTTTGATATCATCCCTGGTCTTTGATAGGAGCAAACATGAGAGCAAAGTGTTAAACCATTAGAATCAGTGGACATATTGGAGCCAGTGCCAAGAATCCTTGCACTCAGTTGACCAGGCTATAGTTGCAAGAAGGAGTCATGGTTTCATAATGATCATAGCAATGATTGTAATAACATTGTCTCTGTTAGTTTTTAGACCTCCTCTGAGCCCAGAGAATATCTGTCTCTTACTTGTACTTGGAGAGATGGCTTGCATGGCTAACTCTAACTCTTTCTCTTTACCCCTACTATACAAGCACAAGGTAGCTTTCAAGCGCCTCTTGTTTTTCTTCCATGGTCTGATGCATCAGGCAATTTCCATGAGCTCTGGGGATCCGGTTGAGGGAATGCAGTGGTAGTCTAATAGCTTCTAAAACGATACTGTTCCCAGAGCAGATTGTCTAGCCGTATGGCAAGGGAGATGAGCTGGTTAAGAAATAGGGAGTCATGGCTGCAAGATCACTCTGTAACTACTCACATCTTCAAGGCTGATGCTTCATTTATTCTTTACCTATAAAAACAAAATAAAATTACACACCCTGCCGTATGTGTGAGAAGACTAAAGCAAAGATTGGGGATCGCACAGGTCTATACTTATCGTCCCTGCTGAATCTGTAAAACATACGTTCACAACAGTTAATTATGTGGTCGCTGGCATGCAGTAACACTTCATTTAGTGATGCTTCCCTGAGGAATGTGGAACACAGTAATGACAAAAGCAAAGCGGACGTTTTGCAAAGGCAGATTCTGTTACTACACAGATTAATCTATGCCGAGATAAAGCACCTGGAACTTTGATGTGGCCTTGTCACAACTGACATTTTGCTCTTTTCTTCTGCTCTCAGTAGTAGGCTTCTCTTGCAATAACCTATGTCAAACAGTGTTTATTGAAAATAGACAAGACTGGGAGAGATACAGTACTGTAACTAGAATGAGACAGATAAGTGGATTTAAAACTACACAATATAAACTATAGTATAGTATATACTTTTCTATCTCTACCTCAAGCTCAATATTTCAAATAACTCCACGTTTCCCTCTTTCCACAACACTCACACTCCACACATGGTTTCTTTCACACACACACACACACACACACACACACACACACACACACACACACACACACACACACACACACACACACACACACACACACACACACACACACACACAAATTGTAATTCACACCCCTACATCACTAACACCAACAATAATAAACTTCAGGCACTCTTATGATAGCCGTCCACTAAGTTGTGTATGCTACAAGGTGCATCTGAAGTGAGGCACATGTTCCAGAGGCCAGAGCTGTAATATCGGTTTTGGCCTTTCCCAAAAGTCATTTTGCACTCATTTTTTTTTGTTTTTTGTTTAAGGGGTTTGGAAATCTTTTAGATAAAATCAGAATAATTAAAAACAATGTTTTGCACACATGGCATTACTGCAGGGTCTGAAATTTGGAGTCGTTCCCAAGATTTGTTATAAAATATTGCTTCAGAATTGTATGTGGATGATGATATAACAACATCATTGTTCCTAAATGGTGAAGATATCCAGTGATAAATTGCTGATTGCCATGTAAGCTGAGATGGATACAAGTGCAGTTAGCTGTTTTATTTGTGTATCAGAATCAGGAACTATACACCGGCATACAGTATATAGCTCAGCAATCAGCAAACGGCAACGACACGGGTTATCCGAAAACACAAGCTATGGGATAGAACAAGATCAAGTCCCAGAGTGGCACAACTCAGAACAAAAGGCCTTGTAATGTCAGACTCGTTCAACACTGAACACTGCTTTGCGATGTACAGAGAAACACAAGGGTTTAAATACACAAACAAATCGAGATGCAAAATAAATCAGTGATTGGGAAACACAAGGGAGACCAACACTGACAACACAAGGGCAGAGACAAGACGTGAACAAAAACAAAACACACTTGGTAAACAAAGCTTTGACAACATCAGTGCATGATCACTGCTGTGCTCACTCAGCACCTCTGTACACAGCACTGGGCATGAAGAGGAAATATGTTATAGACCCCTGATAGATACCACCTAGATATACTCCATGCCTTCTGGATGGAGCTCTGCATGGGAGGTCTCAGCTTTCTTTCTGTGAGGTAGCTCCTGAATGGCCGATTGGGTTCACCAAGCAGGTTGGCCCTACCGGAAAATTTCTCTGTGTCAGTAATACCCGTGTCAGGAGTCCCACAAGATGGATCCCAAGAGTAGACAGGTGCCAAATCAAATGGTAGCTCAGTGGTTACAGTGTTGGACTACTGCTTGGAAGCTTGTGAGTTCAAATCCTAGGACCAGTAATCTGCTGCTGTGGGGCCCATGAGCAAGGGCCCTTACCCAGCACAGTTGTATGAATGAGATGAAATCTATGTCTCTCTGTATAAGGGCATCTGCTAAATGCTGTAAATGCAAATCAGACCTGTGCCAAATCTAAATATGCAGATCAGACAAAAAACTATTTATATACCATATATCACAGGAATTAGTCAGGGTACATAAATGCGGTGTCCTAAAAGTCCACACACAGAAAAATATACAAAACAGATGACAAAATGTTGTAAATTCTAAGGTATCTTTACTACTACATCATTGATATGAAATCTATGACTGGAATCAATCATGTATCATTATTAAAATGTTGCTGTTGTGCCTGTTTTTAACAGTAATAATTGAATATTAAACCCGCATGACTAATCACACATCCTGCTTGTGCATGCCTGATTATATCGTATTATTCATCAGGTTACTATATTTGTCAGGACAACTCTGTCTTTAAACTCTATCTCATAACACACCGATGTCTACAATTATCAGTCCCTAGTGCCATACACCATCGGGCACAGACACAGTTTATGGAGTTCTAATCGCACACACACCTGCACCAATTACATTAAACACACACACACACACACACACACACACACACACACACGCACACACACACGCACACACACTGTCTGTTTTGAGATCGTTTGCTGACTTATCATTAAAACTGTTTAACTGCATTTGCATCTGTCTAAGCCTCTCCATTGTGACAATCTTGGCTGATGATCAATAAAAGCAGTGTTCTCTGCTCTGATCTCATGCCTTAATTTGTGGTTGCCATACGTTTCAGAAGTGTTTAATGTTTTATTATTCGATTAATGAATTTACATAATGGCAACTTGTGTCACATCACATAAACTCAGTGAGGTTTAAATGAGATATATTAGATTATAGAGTCCACTAATTCTTTCCAACCTAATAGTGCATGTGTGTGCATAGCATAAATAATGCTCTGTTAAAATTTACTAAATCAGAAAACCAACTGTGAGAGTAACGGTCTTGTGATTGCGATAGCGTCTATAAAGACATGTTCCTAATTTATGCATGCATTCATCCACTGTATCATCCATCAAGTCTTCAGTAGCTGCTTTATCCTGCATTGGGTCACAGAGCTTTTCCTAGGGAAACTGGGCATGACGAAAGGACACATCCTGATTTAGAGTGCCAGTTCATCACAAAACACCATGCGCACTCATTCACACATAGGAGTCATTTATCTTCCAGTCCATTTACTTACATGTTTTTGGAGGTAAGATGAAAAAATGACAACTCCATATATACAGTAACTCTATCATAGGATCTAACTGGGGAACCCTTGATATTTTATTAGGGTCAGTGTTGGATCAAGGCTTGGTTAAGGCTCTAGGTTGTGGATTAGGGTTAAGCCCGAGCACTGCAAAACTGACACTGTTGGGCCCTTAAGCAAGGCCCTTAACCCTCACTGCTCCAGGGGTGCTGTATTATGGCTGACTTTTTCTAAAAATCTAAAATCTAAAAGTAATAATATAATGATACATCTGCCAAATGCCATAAAAGTATCATGCATTATTTAAATATAATGTATTTTAGGATTGCAAGTAATGACTTATTATTAATAATAATAATGATGTATAATGCATCTGTTGCATTCCCAGGTTACTATCACCAGTACTTGATGTGTTGGTCCCTCTAACTGCAGTCAAGTCACATAATCAGAAATTCTCTTGATTTTTGACTCAGAAATTCTAAAACAAACATAAACCTAATTATTGCCAGAGTTAAAGCAACATATATTTAATCTTTATTACTTCTACTAATAATAATTCTGTGTGGTCCAAATGTCAGAGACCACACTCAATATTTGGGATATCCATAAAAACAATGGAGTTTAAGATTTTGAAGTATTTAGATACTGTAGATAGATAGATAGATAGATAGATAGATAGATAGATAGATAGATAGATAGATAGATAGATAGATAGATAGATAGATAGATAGATAGATAGATAGATAGATAGATAGATAGATAGATGATGCAGTGTGATGTACAAAAGTGCAGATTTTCCTCATGCAATGTCTCTACTATTGAAACAAGTATACTAAATTCTAAGAAACTCTGAAATTCATATTCAAAAATTTCTATTTTTACTCAGAGAGAGAGAGAGAGAGAGAGAGAGAGAGAGAGAGAGAGAGAGAGAGAGCGGCAGATGCATCAACGGGGATAAAAAAACAGACCCATGTGTATGATAACTAAAACAAACACGATTTATTAGCAAAATAACATGAACCACCAACAGGGATAAAACAGAGGAAAACTTGAATACAAACATCGGAGACACTGACAGATCACAATCAACACAAAACGTAGCAAAGCAGAAACAAAGACGTAAGAGAGATAAGGAAGAAACATGCAACGTGGTGAGAATAAATAGGCAGGGTCAGGTGAGTAAAGGTGGGAAACAGACACATGTTAACAACACTAAGACACGTGACATGAAAACACACTGCAGGAACGGTCCCTAATGTTCTGAGCGAATTGATGGCAGTAAGATCATTTGTCATGAAATTGTTATATTCATTTAGAAAACTAGGCTTGTAGGTGTGTTGCTTCACTGTTCACATCCTATCAGTCACTTTGTTCATATCAGCCCAAGAACATATCCTTTTATGGCAGGCCCTCTGCTATCCTTCTCTATCTCTCTCCTGCTCTCTCTCTCTCTCTCTGCTATCAACTATCTCACCACCTTGCATGTCTCTCCATCATAGACTTGTCTGCAAATTAACGGACGAGCTTGTCCTGATACAATGCCACTGATGCCATTAGACCATCACGCCTGTCACTAAGATGGATGGGCAACGAAATAAGGGTAGAGAGAGAGATGAAGAAGGAGCTTGAGAGATGTGCAAGTGCATCTCCTCTATCATTTTTCATTTTCTCTTTTTCTTTTCACTTCTCTTTCTCTGTTATTACATTGTTTATTTTTTTATCATTCTTATGATACATTTTCTTTTAAGTATATAAATGCATAAAATAACTTCAGAACATACTTAATATTTATATTAATATGAATTTTTATGCTCCACCAGTTAGGTGGAAAAAATGTAGATTCTATTTAACATTCTGCTTTATAACTACAGGCATGTTTTTAACTGTACCATGCTACGTAAAGGACGTTAATTTTATTTACAGATTTACATTTTTTTTGTTAATCATGTATCTCATTTTTTATGCAGAACCATAAAAGTAATTTGACACATTTCATTCATTCATTCATTTTCTACCGCTTATCCGAACTTCTCAGGCGTCATCGGGCATCAAGGCAGGATACACCCTGGACGGAGTGCCAACCCATCACAGGGCACACACACACACACACACTCTCATTCACTCACGCAATCACACACTACAGACAATTTTCCAGAGATGCCAATCAACCTAACATGCATGTCTTTGGACTGAGGGAGGAAACTGGAGTACCCGGAGGAAACCCCCGAGGCACGGGGAGAACATGCAAACTCCACACACACAAAGCGGAGGCGGGAATCGAACCCCCAACCCTGGAGGTGTGAGGCGAACGTGCTACCCACTAAGCCACCGTGCCCCCCCCTTGACACATTTCAGCTGAGAAAAAAAAAAGATCTTTATAAATCCATATACGACTGAGGGTTAAGGGCCTTGCTGAAGGGTCCAGCAGTCGCAGCTTGGTGGACCTAGTAGTTGAACTCACAACCATCCAATCAGTAGTCCAACACCTTAACAACTAAACTACTGGAAATTCAGAAGCATGATTAGCACCATGCTATTAAACCCTGCTCTGAAACAGGGTTAGCAATACATTAATCCTGCATTGCATTGCCAAACCTGTACAGTGTGAAATGATTTGGTGGTAGAATGTTATGCCCTGATGCTTATATTTACTTTTATGTGAAAACTATGATGGATCAACACATAAAAAAATAACAACAACTGAACATCAATGAAGTATACACTATAAGGAGTGAAAATACCAGACACTGAAAAATAAGATGATGTCGAGTATCAGCGAACGCACGGTCAACCACTTGTCAAAGGCCAAAGGCTGAAGGCCAAAAAAGATTAACAAGCTATGAAAAATGAACATACGTATTTGGGAGGCAGAATAATAGACCTGTAGTTTTTCCTCAGTAATGCGAAATCACAGGACAAGCTGTAATGTAAAGCAGTTGCATGCCGTATTTATCCAGTCATGGTTGGTGACACGGTGTATACGTAAATAAGAACATTCACCCAGGGTTTATGAATGTACAGTATAGAACGTCAGATTAAGAATAACCAGCACTAATGGTTAACCCTGGGTAAAGTTTTAGCTTAAGTCAGGATTGTGTATTCCGGCGGTTTGCAGTACAATGTCCTAGAGATAACTATTTAAGTGTGAAAAGCCTTATACTGTATTCACAGGTCACTTACTGTATGATGTATTCTAGCAAGTCATGATTATGTTTGTATCTGTTTATATTTCTTTAACACAGATACTAGCATGACAGAGAGTGAAAACTCTAGGTGCAGTGTGTGTTGCTGAAACTTTACAATAGTTTATTCAAGCATTTTTTTTATTTTATTTAAACATTATACACATGGCTGATCCTTGGTAAATATGGTTGAGCCATTAACCAGGACCATGCATGCGACCTGTGGATCCAGAAAACTTGAGTGAGAGAGGAGGAAAAACATCCTGTCCATCACATGGTACTACAGTATGAATACCTTTTAACACACTCAGGGCTGATTTAGACTTCTCTGTTAAAGTGTGTTTTAAAGCAGAGAGAAGGTTTATGTTCCATCATTTTAGGTTCCATCAGGCATGAAGGTGAGTCTATTTGCGTAGCCGTAAACGTCGTAACAAGACTGTGTTACCATTTTGCCATAGGTTTTCTGAATTTGTTCAGAGCAATGTAGTCGCAGATACATCTCTTGTTTAAATAATAGCATTGTATGGGGTTACGTTTATTTGGAACTCGCCAGTTCCAACCCAGTGATTGACAGGAGAGACGTACTGTATGCCTTCCCTTCCATCCAGAGAGAACAGCCAAATTTGGCACCATACAGTAACAATGATTTTTAACAATAACATTACCATGTTAAGCTATAAAACCTAAACAGTACAAGCTTCCCTTGTCACATCTAGTATGTTCCATTCTTCCGTGGGCTTTGGACATTAGGAACCTGTCTGCAACGCTTTTGCAAAGTCTAGCTCATTACAATACTTAATACATTATAGCTTATGACAGAAATGCTTTCTTAAAATGTCTGTATTCATTCAATTTCTCAGACTGGAGCTTTTAATAAAATTTCTGTTCTGTGATAAAAACTCACTGGACAGCTTTTAATTTAAAACCTGAGCAAGCTTTTATCAGGGTTTTTCTTTCTTTTGTGTCTTATGTGGAAATATGAACACATTATTGTATCCAGGGTAAAAATAAAAATAAAAAATTCTGAGAGAAATAAGAAAATAACATTTCTGCTTTCTGCAGTCATTATAATGACCAGCTTAATCAACTGGCAGGATAAAATAGATTGCTTGAAGATGTGTGTCCAAAAAAACTAACAAATATTTACCCTTTTGATTAAGCCTCTATGATTGCTGAAACCTTGGATGCTTTGCTCATGAAAATTCTTCTGTGAGAGTAAAGTGGAGAGTAGAGATGTCTTCATTGTACAAGTTACATTTTCTGTAATAATTAATTTTAAAGTTTTAATTAAAATTGCAAACCTAAATTTATCTCAAGTTAAGTTATGTGAAATCTTACTGTTAGCAGCCATGTTGATTTGGCACTACCTGCTTAACTCAGGGTTGAGGATACCTTACTTCAGTTTGTAGCTAGGAACTCCAATTTGAGGGGTGTTTTCACCCCTGTTTCTTTGTTGTTTTTGTTTTTTCCCCAAGTAAGATGTTGGAAAATCTGAATTACAAGATTTAGGCAAATGCCTCATTAGTGTTAAAGTATTTTCATTTTTTCTGGTATTAATTGTACTCTTGTCCTACGATCACTTGCGTGATTTTCTGAGTGAGACATCCTCCTTAGAGCTTGTGTTGCTATGAATGTCAAGATTCCACACAATCCCAAATGGTGTTGCTGACATTTAAAAGGTGCTGAATTTGCACGAAATTTCCATGAAAGGGAAAAAAAAGTAAATGCATTTGTCTCACATCATTTGCTAAACCATTAGTGTTGGCGCTGCCTGCTCATACTGGGTATTTTACCACCTGTCACGCTAACAATAATGCCCCCAACCAATAATCAACCTTTCCATGGCCTGATTTTTGACTTCACGCGGGATTTATTTCAGCCAATTTAGGCTTTAGAAGAAAAGAAAAAAGCCACGGTGTGCAAGGTTGATTTTCTTTGACATTACCAACCTTTTGTTCACATTACATTGGTCTAATTTTGGATTTTGAGATTTATTTGTTTATTTTCTCCAAAGTAGACTTCTGGTCATATCCATGAAGCATATTTTGCAGTCTTTTATTTGCTTAAAAACAATAAGCCCATGTGCATAGTTGTAATTGGTTCTGTGTGTTTAAATTTTACTATGCAGAGAGATGCCAAAGTAAAAGAAGATAGTTATTTTATCTAATAAGGGACATTTTTTGCTAACATTGTTTGGATCCACTTGTAACCTGAGATGACTGATGTATGTGGTCTCTTCCAGAATGCCTTTGCTCTCACCCAAAGGCTAACTGAATGATTTGATGAATATGAAAATTATTTAAATTATATGTTATGGCCCTTAAAGTCACAAGATCTCAACCTAAATGAGCACCTATAGGGATTCTAAGACTGATCATTGTCAAAACACCAACTGGTTGGATATCATTTGAAAAAAAAAGAACTTGTCTTTTAGAAAAACCTAGCTTTAAATCATTTGTTTATCACTCTAGTGCAGTTCCAAAGACAGCCTGTTTTCACTCAAGATTTTACTTCTATCTATGTTGGACTGTGTTTTATAATTTACCATTTAAGATAAATATCTTCTGGGCTTTGTTGACCAATGCTAAAAAATGAAAATTTTATTAATATATGGTTAAATTCATTAACTTGTTTTTTTTCCTCTTCTGTGTAAGAGAACTCAAACAACCAAACTTCCCAACAATCAACAAATCACATACCCAAACAAACAAACAACCAGCCTCTTAACCAAACACCCTCCCAAACATCCAAACAACCTCCCAACAAACTAACAAATAAACCATGTAAACACATTTCCAAACAAACAGATATCTTAACAAACAACCTCCCAAACAACCAAACAACTAAACACCCTCCCAAACAACCACCCAACAAACAAACCAAGTAAACGCCACCCCAAACAAACAACCTCCCAAGCAAGCAACTGACCAGCCAACCAACAACATTCCACACAAACAGCTTCCCCTTTTACTCTCTTGAGTGAAATTCTTGAGTACACAGTATGTCCAACAGTTTAATTTGTTTGCCTGTAAAAGTGAAATAAATGGCCTGGAAAAACATTATCAGAAGAGGAAAGCAAATTATTCCACATGACTTCCATTGACTGGAAATATTATTATAGTGAAGCTACTGGGTTAATTTTTGAATATTTTGTACAATGAATAAGTGTGTCAGGACATGCTTAGCCAGTCAATATTTTAACTGTATTACAGTGAGCTCACAGTGCAGTGTCAGGTGTTATTAAGATTACTTTTAGAGAGTGGAGATTAACTCTGACACCGATTTGGATTTTGTTTCCTGTGACCTGGTTCCTTAATTGTTTTGAGTGCAGTTAACTTATGAAAAGAAATGATTAGTGCTTTGGGATATGTGTGTTATCATTCTTCTTGTTGATTTGTGATTTCTTTCAGAACATACTATGTTGCATGGCATAACAAATTAATAATGATTTTTCACACACACACACACACACACACACACACACACACACACACACACACACACACACACACACACACACACACACACACACACACACACACACAAAGCTCAAGTTATCATTATCAACCTGAACCTCAGGCTCACATTACAAACCTTATTACATAATTCATGTTTGTAAATTATCGATAACTGTCATTAGTGTGAACTCTAGGGAACGAAAATGACCTCAGTGCACATGTCACAATCAATAACCTTCAGTGTTCATGAGTATAACTAGTGTGGTCTGGCCTGATTATATCTTGATTGAGGGTTTACACCAAAGGGAGATACAGAATAACAGAATTGAGGTGTTAAAAGATTTTAAAATATGACTATATTTAATATAATTTTGTATACTCAATATTCTATTCACATATTAACTCATACTGATTGTTTTAGTCGGTTTGTGTGTGTGTGTGTGTGTGTGTGTGTGTGTGTGTGTGTGTGTGTGTGTGTGTGTGTGTGTGTGTGTGTGTGTGTGTGTGTGTGTGTGTGTGTGTGTATGTGTGTGTAATCTGAATTTTCACTTAGCCTGTCGTACATGATTGAGCTGATTCCTGTACTTGTCTGTATGAAAAGACATCAAAAGATTAAGTTTGCGTTCTACAGAAGCCCAAAAGCAGCTTAAAATCAAAAGGCCAAAGGTCTAAACAAAAAGTCCTCTTAAATGGAGAATTAAATGATATAGTGATAAGAAAAATAGTTAAAGTTCTAATTGATGTTTCATTAATAAACAAGGGTAAGCACACTCCTATATTAGCTGTGTTTTTCTGTACTTTCTTCTAAAGCATAAGGAAATTTGTGAGTTTGTCCACTGGGCAGTGATTTAAGGTCATTTTAACACTGTTAATTCTTTCTATTGTAAGTAACTTGTGTATGTTTGTTTATTCCAGGTTATTTCCTAGAGCTGCTGAACCGTTCTGAAACTTCGCTCAGTGCCTCATTGCAGTCCACCTTCGGTTTGCTCTTCTCCCAGAATGCCCAGTTGTTCCGGGATCTCTATTCAGATCTGCGGCAGTACTACCGTGGCTCCAAAATGAACCTGGAGGAGGCACTGAATGACTTCTGGGCACGGCTGCTAGAGAGGTTGGTGCGAGGATTGAATAAGCGTTACAGCATGGGTGAAGATTACCTGGAGTGTGTGGCGAAGCAAGCAGAGACGTCGCGTCCCTTTGGAGAAACAGTACGAGATTTCAAGCTCAAGGTCACACGTACCTTTGTGGCTGCCAGATCATTTGTTCAGGGGCTCGTCATTGCTGGGGAGGTGGTGAGAAAAGTTTCTCAGGTATGTAGAGCCATGCCTATTTCTGGATTGGGGAGTGTCTGGAGGGTTTATTTCTCTGCTCTTGCCAAGAACACCATACCATGGGTTTGATAATTAGATACAAGGGTGAATTTGGTATGGTCTCAGGCAAAAATATCCCTATGAGCCATGTTTCAATTCTACTATTAATATGGGTTAAATGCATGTTATATAGAAGCTAAAGTGAGTATGAGTTTTTAAACGTGATCTCTATACCATCAACCTGCGACATGTGGTTAGCATTTAAAAATGTTTCTTGCATATAAATGTTTAAGGGATATTAAATCCTATATCTTAATGTTAGATGACATAAAAACCAAATTCAACAAAAGGTGTTCTAGTTTTATCCGACATTCTAACACTGGGGCGATAGTATAAAATATTTCCAGTTGCTTTTTTAATGTGATCCGGCAGGAAATGGGGAAGTTCCTTGTTTACTTTGATCTACATTGACATAGCCACAAAAATTTAATTCAACTTCTTGAAAGCACAGATTATACAGATTTAGAGCTTAAATTACTTTTGACTAGTGAATTAATGACCCACCAACTGCTCTTAGACTTCCATTATAACCTTCAATCTCGATGCACCGCATCTGTAGAAATGGAACAGCTTATGACAATTGTGTGTGTGTGTGTGTGTGTGTGTGTGTGTGTGTGTGTGTGTGTGTGTGTGTAATGTTATTCTTGTTTACATGGGTTATAACTAAAAGGATTTTTTTTATAATTATATTGTAATACATTCTAAAGCCTGGATTAATAGGATATCCTTAGTTAAATAGTTAAAGAGATCAATATAAGGACAAACACACATGTGTAGTGTAACAGGACTAAAGCTAAGACCTCACTCATTCTTCCTGTCACTCTCTGTCTGCTCTCTTCCTGCTGGATTTTCCTTCATTTTATCTTCACTTTCCCTGTCCATTTTGTCCTCAGTTGCTCTGAGCGCACACATTATTATTTTTGCCCTGATCTCTTTTTTGTTCTTGATTCAATGTGTCTTGAGCAACTGCTTGGGCATTCAGTCTGGTCTTGTCTTTTCTTATCCGTCTTTTGATTCTTTCTAAATCCCTTTTTTTCATCTCTGGCATCCTGCCATATCTTACCTTTTAACGCTTTCACAGTGTTTTCGCTGTATTCATACTGCCCTCAAACACAGCTGTAGGTGAACATCCATACATCCATACATCCTAGACCAGATAATCCAGGTCCAGAGCAACATGTTGATAACTTTTTAGACTTGAGAGCAAGCTGTAGACATCAACATCCTCTTGTATATTTTCCAGCTATAGAAAATGTAGTTTATCTATACTTATTATAGTAATTAAATACATAAATAAATAACTTCAATTTTCTTTTGTTTTTAAAAATAGTCCAGAGTTACCAAGCTCTTGTTTTAAAGCCAATAAAAATAATAACATATAAATAAAGGAGGACTGGAAGATGTCTGCACCAGACCACACAATGTCTTAGCAATATGTCATGAGAATTTAATGATCCTAGAATATCTAGAAAGCCTTTTTATATATCAAATAAATTTCTGTTCAAATCTAGCATTTGTTTAGGTTAGATAAGAAACAAGCCTTTTCTTACATTTTCAGCACAAACTCTAGACACTTTGTTGCCATCTTCAATGCTAACTCTGACTAGCTAGCGAATGTGAGCAAACTTGACAGTATAGCTTAGTGTATTTTTAAGCCATTTGAAAAACCTTACAAGCTGTATAGACAATAGAAATGAATTAATTCAAGTTAGAAACTATCAAAACTGTGATTAGCAGCACTGCATTCCATACAGGATTCCCACAATCCTGAAATTCCAATATTCAAAATGCCACTTCTGCATTTTTAAATAGCTAATGTGCAGTATACTACAGCAGTGAAATCTGCTAATGTTTATATTATTTCTTGATTGGTGAAAGAGAAAAGTTCTGTTGTTGGTCATTTGAATGTCCAGAAGGCAAGGGAGCATTGTGGGATAGATTGCATACTTTCTCTCCTGTAAGTCACAGAGACACTGGCCAATCATGGGAATCCGTGAGCTCATACAGTATATGTGGAAGTGTGCTACACTTGAGCAGCAGCTTGAAGAGATGCATTTGTCCGACTTCATGCCTCAGAACAAGCCCTGACTGGTGGGTGCGAATTGGCATGAGACCAAATTCCCACAGCAGTAGTGAACAAATTCCCAGGGCATTGATGGCTTAGTGGATAAAGCTCTGAGTGACCGTCATGGGATCAACCTCCAGCACTGTCCAGCTGCCACTGTTGAGCCCTTGAGTAATACTATACTTCATGTATCCACTGTATCATATCTGACAGTGATGATCTGATTCACAGCTCCCTAATAAGCTGGGATACGCAGAAAAAAAATAGCACACAAGTATGTATTCAAAATAATTAATTTCTTCTTCTTGACATGATGGAAATAATCGTTTTACTTAAATTATGTGGGATCCATGCTAACTCTGCTAGAAATTACCTATGACCAGGAGGACCAGAATAATCATGCTAGCATCACTCTCTCTGGTGTAATCCAGATGAGGATGGGTTCTCGTTTTAGTCTGGTTCCTCTCAGGGTCTCTTTCTCATATCTAACCAGGCAGTTTTTATTACCACTATTATTTAATGGCTTGCTCATCAAGAATAAATAAAAAAAAATCTATCATGAATTTATATATTTCTGTAAATCTGCTTCGTGACAATACCTACTTGTTAGATGTGCTATTGAATAACACTGAATTTGTCTTGAGACATTTTACAATGACAGTTTAGTATTTGAAATGATTAACATTCATTTTGGTTTTATTATTTTTACGTTGTATTATTTGAAGTAATAAGGTTATTTTATTGTGTTACAAAATGATTTCATATTGCTTGCACACTTTCCCAAATAACTTGTACATTATTTTTTATTCAATTTCCATTAACAGTGGCCATAAACGAACCATAGGAACAGCATAACACTCACCAGTGGTGGTGTTATAATAAAATAGCAGATACAGTTATGCTAGAGCGCTTAAAGTAATTACATATCAGCTTGAGTTAATACAGCAAATACAGACAGAATACACTAACACAGAAAATAACATCTACTTATGTTTATTCACCTTATTCTTCGTCTCCTCCACTCAATGTTTCCATGTTTTCCCGCAGACAGACTGATCTTCATAGATATAGATATTTGATTCAGACTGTATTGGATGCCTTCTTTAAGTTTAATTTGGACTGATTTGGACGCATTTGTTACATTTTGGACGCAATAATGAAGTATAATACAGATTCCCTCAAGCATTACTATTCAGACTTTAGTGTGGGATATTCAGATATTTCTGTGGCCTTTAATCAATATGCTAATCACAGTCAAATGGCAAGCCTGAGAATGTGAGAACTACTGCTGCTGTTACCTAACATCCAAATGTCACTGAGTCTGCTTTCCTGATGAGGTTCGGGACTGGTGCGTGAATACACACCCACACACACACACACACACACACACACACACACACACACACACACACACACACACACACACACACACACACACACAATTGAGACCTTCACAGACACATTTGTTTGATTCTGCATATAATCAGCTTGTTATACCTTGATGTGTTACTGAACTATGGTTTCACACAAAGCCTCACTTATTTTTCCTTTACTAAATTTACATAGAAAAACTAAAGACAGAAAAGGTTATCTAACGTCGATTAGCTTTGTACTCATGAATATTTTTTTAAATGTCATAAAGTGGTAGCTCAGTGGGCAAGGTGTTGGACTAGACGAATTCCTGGGCCAATAAGCTGCAGCTGTGAATCCTGGGCCCCTGAGCAAGGCCCTTAAATCGCACTTGCTCAGCTGTATAAATGAGATAAACGTAAGCCACTCTGTATAAGGGGGTCTGCCAAATGCTGTAAATGTAAGTTGATAGAGAGCAGAAACAAATAGAATAAAGACTAAAAGGAGAATAAGCGCTTGACAAAAATAAAGACAACGTGTGCAAAATCTTCCAGTAATTCAGCTCATAATTCAGCTCAGAGAGACACTGATTTGATTAATAGACATCTATTTATGTGATTTTTATGTGTATATTAGCTCGAGAGCAAAGCTGACATTGACTTTCATTGTACAAAGGCACTTGATGTAACAAAAAGAGTCTATAAATGCCCTTAATAATTAGTCACACACCTGTCCATTTACTAACATGCTTGTTTCCCACGACTCCTCCTCCGCTTCACAGACAGCACCTGACCACTCCAACCCTACCACAAACCTATTTAAACTTGTCAGTGTGATCTGTCTGTTTGTGTAACAACTGATGCCGATTATAAGATCACTCGAATGCATGAGTCGGAATACGGAATCTCAGGAAGTCGCTGAGGAGTTCTCATGAACTTTCTTGAACTTTTGATTCTACAAACAATTTAAATACATTCCTTCAGATCTATGAAGATAAATGAGGCCCAGTGTTATCAGAATAATCCTATTTAATATGAACTTGCTAATAGGTTAACATAAACACCATGTTTAATTCATTATTATGCAAATTATTATTCAAATTATTATTATTATTATTATTTTATGTTAATATCTTTTGTTTTATTATTATTATTATTATTATTATTATTATTATTATTATTATTATTATTATTATTGTTATTATTATTGTTGTTGGTTTTAGTGTGCCTGAATACAATTATATGAGCTCAGAATACATTTATTATTGTCGCTTTCCTCATATGTTGATCAAAGTAATATTGTGATGAAAATACTCTGCTCAATTCAGCTGAGTTCAGGACATGAGCACCATTTCTCATTACTCATCTGTGATGTTCTGAAGAAATGCAAATCATGCAGGTCTTTTCAGGGAGGTCATGGGATGTTGGTGGTGAAAGGGGGCAGGGAGTGGCAAAATAATTTATATAAGAGACAAAAGAAGATGAGAGGATATCTCTGTGATAAATGAATAGTGGCTTTAAGTATGACCTTCATTAAAATGTAAGGTTAGCCTTGTTCAGAGAGAGAACGAACAAGAGGGCAATCCTCACGCCTTTGGTTATATACAGTAGATGTGTACACGAGGTTGTGTTCCTGTCAGGGTGAAACAGGCAAATAAACCTACTGTAGAAACAGAGGTCACAAGCCAAATGTGAGAAGAAGATACTTTAGAGATGACACCTTTTCTCAGTGTGAATGTGCGAATGTGTGTAGGTGTTTTGCCTCAGTACATGTGAATAAGACACCACAGGGAGTAACCACATGCCCTATATTTTAATTTAGTTCTGTGTCCTGTAAGCCATGCTTAATGTCCTCAGTGCTCGTGCTCTCTTTCTTTCTTTAATGAGATGTTCAATGTGGAACCAATGCTGTATTAAATTATCCATGTGAAAAGAAGGGAAACTTTTATAAATAATCACTACTACATTCGAGCCTATGCATGTGTGCGTTAAAGCAAAGTTCTACCCTGATGCATGTTATATATGTTTAGAGTCAAGTGTCAAGAAGCTGTCATTTCAACCATATATAGCTGTTGCAGTACACAGTGAAATGAGACAACGTTTCTCCAGGTGCTACATAAAACAAAGACAGAGCTAAGGGCTTGTAAGTACAGTAGTCTTAGCCACATAAAGTGCATCTGTGCAACCTGGTGCAAACAGTGCAGGACAAGACAGACAAGACCGTGCAGGACAAAAGTTACAAGACAATACAAAAAGTACAAAAAATACAATACACAAAAGACAATAAACAGTAAACAGAAACAGCGCTGACTGACCAGTGTGAATATTGTGTTTATATTGAAATATTTGTGGTTAGTGATTTTATGCGTCTTTGTTCCATCGAGAAGATAAAGTGCTAATACAGATCTGTTTTTTGTTCCTCAAACATAAGAAATAATAGTCAGGTTTTGCTGTTACAATACAATACAAAGCTACAACAGCCTAAGCACAAGAGGTTTACTGTTCCAAACCTCTCTTATCATACATTTACTCATTTTACACAGAGAAAGCTAAATGAAGTGTGCAGAATCTACCAGTAATGCAGGTCAGCCAGTGCTTCAGCTACCAAAGTTACAGACTGTTAACACTCACCCTTGTCTAACCGATGCTAACTGCCACAGTCACGAGAAAAAGAAGCTATTATTTTGTTACAGATACATTCAGCACAGTGAAATTCCTTTCTTTGTATACTCCAGCTTAGCAAGTTGGGGGCAGAGCAAAGGGTCAGCCATGATACAGCAAGGTTAAGAGACTTTCTGTAGAGCCAAACAGCAGCAGCTTGGCATAGCTGGAGCTGGAACCCTGACCTTCCAACCAATAGACTTAAATGCTTTAGCCACTGCGGCCCGCATAGAACAATGGATACTAAAGCTGGACGCGGCATTTCAGAATACTCAGCCATACTGCGTGAAATGTTATTGATGGCAGTATTAGCCTGAAAGTTTGAGTGTACACATGAAAAAAGAAGTGAGAGAACTGGACACATTAAAGAACTAAAGTCCTGCCACATCACTCTTTTCTAGGTAGAGATGAAAGGAGTCAGAAGGAATCCTTAGATGATGTTTTTTCCATGTCAGATTGAAGGAGGGTTTTCTGAAGACACTGTGAATAGAAGAATAAATTCTAATTTGATGAAATCTAAAAGAAAGAAGTTTATCTTTGGTCGAAGCTCCACTTACAAAATACTACAGTATGTACAAATTAACTTCTGCGAGACTGCAGATGGCAAGAAGAAGTGGGAGTAAGTACTCTTCGTATGGGCACGATGGAAACAAATTACGAATTGAATAACGAATTAAACTAACTTGAATTTACTACTGTATATGTCAATATATTTAAAAAGAGGGGGTACAATATTGAGTGTTAATCAAGCATCGCGTTAGTTCTGGCAGGCCATGTCTTCAAGCGTGCATCAGCTGTTGATCAGCTGTCCACAACGTGCACCAATCCGGTTACGACATCCGTATTACCCGACCATTTAAATTCCCATTCATAGAGCCGTTCAGCGCTTCGCTGGTGCCGTGATCTAAACTCCCTCCTCCAACCCCGACTCCACCACGCCGGAACCCGTGTTCGCTGTACCAGTTGTCTTAAATCTCCACATATTTTTTTCTCTCTCTCTCTCTCTCTCTCTCTCTCTCTCTCTCTCTCTCTCTCTCTCTCTCTCTAATTATTTGATTATCTATCTATCCATTCATTTATTACTTTCCAAAAATGTGTAAGTGAGCTTAACAATACTATGCTTGCTAGTGGTTCTGTTAGGGGGGGGTCTATTCTATTTTGTAGTCGCTGCTCTCCCCGCTCTGTCCATGCATGCGCATGGACGGGCACATGGATTCTTGCCCAGAACAGAACCATACCGCCAACACTAACTGTATGCATATCATCTAATTCCCTTGTGACAAAGTGGTCCTGACAGAAGTAGTGTTATTCATTGGGACAGAGATCAGTGTTTGATTGATTACATCAATGGTCATCAGTGATCAGTGAATGATCTATTACCTCACTGGAGATCAGTGATTAGTGGATGGGACACAATAGTGATCAGTAAATCTTTTAAGGGGAACAACATTGTTCAGTGATTTGTCAACGGGAACAGTAGTGTTAAGCCATTAGTTAATTACTCTGGCAAAACTGTTGCTTTAACCTGTCAAGTTGAACAAACCTGCTTTCTTAACTCATGTAACCAACATTAGTTAAAAAAAACATTTAGAATAGTCGGGCACTAATATGTCTGTAAAAAGTTGGTAAACTTTTCACTAGTCTCTTTTTCAAAACAAAGTCATTAAAGGGGTCAAAATTGTTTAGGGCTTATTTCTTTTTCCACCATTTTCAGCAGGTAGTTGAAGTTTACACTTTGAGTAATATAGGAAAGAAAGTGAAGCTAAATAAAGGACATTTAAATCACAGCATTTGATGCCAGAAAAATATATCTGCTGTCTCTCACATCTGTCATAGAATGAGTGAAAAGAAATAAACCAAAGGGAGGAACAAGGTAAAGATTAAATAGTCAAGTTTTGACAATCCTTCCGTAGAGTACTGTAGCAAAAAGCAAAGGAAAGGAGGAAAAGTTTCAAGGAGGAAAAAAAAGCAGTAAAAGGAGACAGAGCACAGCTGGATGTCTTCTTCCAACAGTAACGTGCCTCTCCTCTGCTTTCTTCTCAGGTTTTTGGTTTTTATTTAAAGCAATGCTTTCTTCATGTCCTTGTAACTAGGCCAAGCAGAGCATTTTAGCTCTCAAAAGAGAAAGAGCGGAGTTTGTTCATATTTCTCTCTAATTACTTTAGCAAATGTCTTTAGAGAGGACACGTCTTTGCCAAGCTTGCCAACATGACCCATATCAAATAAAGGCTTTTTTAGGGACAAAGTGTTTGCATTTGATAAACCAACATAGTCTATTTACTACAAATTTATAAGATTATAGAAAAAATGTCAAATAAATCTAGCACATGTACAGAACACATTCATCTTAGCTTCTTGGAGGTAAAGTGGCAGGATCCTCAGCTCTTGCCTGGGTTCCATTCCAGGCTGCGGAGCTGGTCCAGCTACTGTAGAGTTAAGTCTGAAGTCTGGATAGAGAATTGCTTCAGGAAGGGAATCCAGCGTAAAACATGTGACAAATGAAATACGTGGTCCATATGATCCGCTGTGGTGACCCTGAACATCAGCAACAGAATGCACTTATTAGTACTGATAAACTAGTGATAAGTGATTTTTGTTGAGTGCAAGGCAGTTAACATTACTTAGCTATTCTGGGCAGCCTAAAGAACTGTCAACTGTTAAATCTAGACACATTTTAACATTTTAATAATTGCATATCGATCTTATTTAAATAACATAGTGGTAGAGGTTATCTTGGTCAAATTGTGTTGGTGCAGAACATTGCTTGTAGAGCATTCAAGTGAATGTTTGACGTAATTCATGCTTGTGCCAGAACATTGAGTGTTTGTGTTTTTTTTTTTTTCCTTTTGTGACTGGAGAACTGGAAAAAAGTTCTAACCTATATATGATTTACACCTACTTAAATGAAACAGAAAATGGTTACTGCTAGAGCTTTTCTGAAATGTTACTCAGAAAACAACCTCTAAAAAATGATGCCGATTCCTATAAACAATACTGATTATATATAAACCGGACAATAAATTTGACCAAATAATAATATATAATTTAACCAAAACTCACAGAACAACCCCAGCTTAAATACCATATATAAAATATTGTTCTTGTTTCCAAAAAAAAAAATGAACTGTTGTAACTGAAGTAATTCCGTTCCACATTGATTGCTCTGCCTGAATGGGCTTTGATCATCTTTCATCCTTTTGTGAGTGATGACAATTAAATATTTCAATACTGTCATCTAACAGCAGTAAATTAGCTAAAGTCGCATTGTGTCTACATTAAATAAATGTCACTGGGATTATTCTCATCAGTACAGTTTTCACATCGACCATGTCAATAATGCTGATTTGAATTATTGCAGCCTTCAATCTATAATCCACAAAAGAGTTTCAGTCTCACCATTTATAATAACCGATTAGGAATCGCTTCCGAGCTTTGACAGTAATGCTATATGAAATGGCTTCTCTGAGTTCTCAGTCAGATCTGTTAATCCACATTTGATAAATTGCTGTTTAAATATATTAAATATCTGTAGACATCAGCATGTGTGTGTCTGTACTCTATGCCCGTGGCGCTTGTTGTAATCACTTTCACCTTGTCTCATGTCACATAACGTAATTAACCTGCATTAACCATAACACCTCAAGACAAGCTTCTAACTAGCAATTCAATTAAGCTCATTGTGTTCATGCTGGATGCTGTATTCTGAGGTCATGCTGTTGTGAAGGAACAATTAGACCAATGATCAATTAAAATAATGGTCCCAGGATTTCCCAGGAAGTTGCGATGCCTGAACATGTAAGCTAATGTATGACATAAAGTCTACATACAAACACACACATTTATGACAATTGACAGACGCTCTTATTGACGACTTTCATTTATCTCATTTATACAATTCAATAATACTTTGAGAGTTAAACACACACGTATGTAAGAATATTAATTTTAAACTGTTACTATACTATGTATAATTGGCTATAGGAGTGACTTTTTTGATTAAAACTGATTTTTTTTTTATTATGGCTAGCTATCTATCTCCTGTATTTACCAGACTGTATTACGTGACCTGTTTATTTATTTATTTATTTATTTATTTATTTATTTATTTATTTATTTATTTATTTATTATCTCCAGCTTTACAAGGATCCATTGAGACACAGACACACTTGGCATAAATTCCTTTGGTGTGCCTTCTTGTTTTTGCCATCTTTCTCCTTCTCCCACACTTCTTGTCTTTCTCAGTTTTCATCATCCTGTATAGACACACAAACATAAAACACACTCATTTTTTTTTCCCGGGTAGCTTCTGTTGAGCACAATAAAATACGTAATTAGAATATAATTATGAAAATAAGCAGATCAGTAATGCATAAAAATGCAAAACATTTGCCGTATCATGTTTAGATTGGTATCTGTTGCTGAAAATCCAAGTGAACAAGGATGCCATACTTCTTTCCCCTATCAATCTGCCCGGCTACAAAGCATAAGGAGAAACAATCAAACAAATAATGTATGCTTTTCTATGCTGGCACCCAGGTGGTGAAATGAACTCCTCTAGATGTCTGAACATCTGAGTCACTCGCTAGCTTCAAATGACGGGTGAAGACCTACCTCTTTCTGAAACACTAAAACTACTAAACTATAATATATAATAGATATATAATTATCCATCTCTGCTTTCACAGAGAATGTTGTTACTATGGAAACAGTAATGAAATCTAAATAAACATGTTGTTAATTGTGAATATGTGTGCAACATCATGCTCAGAAAACTCTTTCTGTTTTTTTGCTCACTGGTATAACATTCCTTGCATGAATCTTTCCTCACTGACAACTCCCTTTCAGTCTTTATTACTCTTCTCTTTAAAATACGGACTCGCAACTTCCTCCGTTCACAAAGGACTCATAATCAGATCCCGGTACTTATGCATGCCAAACCAGCTCTTTTGTTCCTCTGTCAGACATAATAGAAGACGCTGACGCCCTTCTTCTGTGTAAAGCAGTTGTAAATCATGAGTATTACACAGTTTGAATGTCTCATAGGCACATTTTGTTGGATCCAAACAGAGATTATACTTGTCTAATACCTAATGAATGTGTGTAGCACCTGTAAAGTTCGTATCCTTGTGGGCCCTGGACAACATACACAGTCTTTGCTCATTATGAGTTCTTGCTGATGGCTATAATGATGTGACATTTAAGAGCTGGCAGTGTTTGAAATGAGACAGGCTTGACAGGGACAAAGATGCTCTTCAGGTGAAACAGTGGCTTATAGAATAGAGGACTGTAGTTTACATGACAGGTGCACGATCATAAGGTGAAATGCAGTGATAAGGATATCTGAATTAGTTCCAGCTCCAGTTGTGTTTCATGTCATGAAGATTACGATCCGTCAGGGAGAAGAGGTTAACTATGCGAGGATCCCAACGCACCAAGTTGGATTCATCTTCATGAGGATTCAGGCGTTCAAATAGGAGATGCTAATTACATGTGGTCTTTGAGGACAACAACCTCCTAATCAATACACAATTGTCGGACTGTATTTGACTGGAGAAAGGACATTATTCATAATAACACTCTACGGTGTTTATAACAGGTTCCCTCTTAAGTCTGGTTCCTCTCAAGGTTTCTTCCTTTTCCATCTAAGGGAGAAACCTTTGTATCATATTAAACTTTGTATAATATTAAACTTTTTTGAACTATATTTCTTGTTCTATAAAGCTACTTTGAGACAATGTACATTATATGTATAAAGTGCTAAATTAAATTGAATTGAATATGAGGAAAAAACCTTGAGAGGAACCAGACTCGGTAAGGTGACACCAGATGAAGGGAACATGAATCATTTCGCATCTAGTTTTGGATACTCGAAAGTTAAACAGTACTGAGTGTGACAGGATGTTCAGTATGAGCAAATTGTGAATGAGAGTACTGAGTACTGAGATGAGCACAGGACAGTCTTCAAACATTTTTGAATGCTACACAGCAGCAGTATTTATGTGAGATTATCCACGGAATCCAGTTGTATAAAAAATGAGATAAAATGTAAGTCGCTCTGGAGAAGAGCGTCTGCTAAATAAGGTAATGTAAATGTAGGTGTCAGTCTGCTGATCAGAAGGCTGTGAGTTCAAGTCTCATCACTGCCCAGCTGCTACCCCTGAGCCTGTGAGTGAACCCTGTGACCCTTAGTTGTAAGTGAGATAAATACAAGTTGCTCTGGATAATGCTGTCTCCCAAATGCTATAAAATGTAATCTGTTTTCATGACAAATTCACTCAACAATTACATGTTCTTTGTTAAACTACACAAATCGTAAATCTGTTGACTCTTTACTCAGTGCAACACAGTCACAATAGATTTAAAACCAGATATAATCATGACAGTAGGTGATACTGTGACCAGCTAATCAGAGGCCTGTGCTTTAGCTGTAAAGTTAAACAAGCAGTATGAGTGACGCTTGTTGAAGGAAACGAAGGTCACTCTCACTGTAGAAGCTTGTATGGTTTCTGATTCTTCTAGGTCTAAAAAGTTGTTTTGTTTCTGGACTCTTGCTTGTTCTGTGGTGGAGATGTGAAACTGATGTGCCTTGACTATGGAAATTACAGCCATTACAAGACAATTTAGTGCCAGGTCATTGAGAAAAATCATTTCCTGAAACAATTGCACTTGTTTTCTTAAGTTTTGTGGGGGGGGGGAAACGTAGTTTTTTCTTCTAATGATTACCAAAATTAACTGAAGAAAAAGAAGATCAAGAAGAAGAAGAAGAAGAAGAAGAAGAAGAAGAAGAAGAAGAAGAGTAGGAAGAAAAAGCTTTATAAACATTATTTTTATTAGAATTTTTTTTCTAAAGTACTCCTCCTAGAGCTTTCGAGATACATACAGTACAACAAACTCAGCAATTTTGTTTAGCCTCCACTGATGTTTCTTGGTGTCACTTTTTGGATGGATGGATGGATGGATGGATGGATGGATGGATGGATGGATGGAGGAGAGAATGTAGTTTAAAAAAGTGCTGATTAATATTCTGTAATAGTACTTAATTAACACTTCTGTGTCAGTGTAACGATCTTTCACCATGTTTATTTGTCTCCCAGTGTACTGTTTGTTTCAGCATGGGAAATGTTGTTCATTTCGTAGCAGAGTAAAACCGCTGCTGTAACTGTGACATCATACACACTTATAATTTTGACATTTTATAAATGGCTTGTGTAAGAGTGAGAACATCATTAGTTGGGTGTTTAAATCTGCTAGAAATGTGGCAAGGCTCCTTTTTTATAATTAAATACAATTACATTTCACTTTTGACTGATTGATTCGGAAGGTACAGCAAATCTTGTGCGTTTTGTGCTGTTCACTCATGTTTGAATCTGTAGCTTTTTATATTATACCATTTATGTGATGCAGATCATAGTGGCAAATTTAGTTAGTCGAGTCAATTTTATTTGTATAGCAAGATCGTAGTCAACCAGACCCATACATAGGATGAAAGCTATCCTTAATTCATTACATAAAGACAGAATACAACGTAGCTTAAGCAAAACATATAACAAACCAAAACAGGAGCACTTGGAAACTTAATAGCATAACTAGAACAAAGGCATGAACGTAGTTACACCTTACTGTACATAGAAATAAAAGTACTGGAGTGCGACAGAACACAACACCAGGCATTGTGAGCACGAATCGACACAAGAGGAAGGGTGAAGACATATGAGACATGATCACATGACATTCATAATGAACAGCAATACACCTCCCAGCGCCCTCTAGTACTCTGGCAGGGAATTGTCCCAATCTCTGACAAGCACTTTTAACAATTGACTTTCTCACAAGTTTAGAACAATTGCAGAAGCTCCAAACAGAACTAGAGCATCAGCATGAATCAGGCAGGTCTGGAGAGCAAGACGAGCCTCAGCAGTAAAAGTATGTCGGGATCTGCCATCGGCATTACATCAGGCAGCAGAAGTGCATATACAGCTCAACAGAGAGTGAGACATTATTAGAAAGATATTATTAGACGTACTGCAAAAGATTCTTCGATCTGATTTGACAGAAGGTGATAATTTTAGTATAACAGCACGGCTCGGACAGTAATTCTGGCTTTAACATGAAATACATGTATTATGAATTATATTGCAATTGATTAATAGGTTGATATTAATTTTATTATTCTTCTACTAATAGGTTAGTCATTTTATAGTAACAGCTCATATATATATATATATATATAGAGAGAGAGAGAGAGTGGCAGACTGGGAAGAGAAAAGGAGTTAACTGATCAGTGACTGATTATTACTGGTGTAACATAAGTGGTAACTTGTGTACATTTAATCATAAGTATAATCCTTAACAGGAGTGATGTGTCATTTATTAATGAATGACGCATTATAACCTGTGGCAAATCACTGTGGTATAAACAGAATATTTCTCTTTATCCTGCACTTATACAAATTAATCCAGGGTGGTGTGATATAACCTGGTAGAGAGTGAAGTTGTGTGTTTTATTTATTGTTGTTATTTCTATTAAACTCTTTCTAAACTCAAGGTGTTCGAGCAAAATTATGCAAATTTTGCCAGACTGACAATTTACTATAAATGCAATGTATCTGTTTTCTTTTGTGTTGAAACACCTGTTAGTTATAAAGGTTATAAAGATTTTGCTATATATAGACAAGTTTCAAATATAAAATGTGAAGGTTTTATATGTGTATTAAATTAAAACACCAGCTGTTTCATTGCTCCATCTATGTGAGTGCAGGGATTAAATAAATAAATAAATAAATAAATGTGGCTTAAAACGAAATTATGCAGCAAATTATACGTTATACTACTAAATTGTGACTGTTGCAGAAATAACCATTATTTGTGTTAATTCAGCAATGCTCAATTTACCATGAACAAATGAATCAAGATTCTCTCTCTCTCTCTCTCTCTCTCTCTCTCTCTCTCTCTCTCTCTCTCTCTCTCTCTCTCTCTCTCTCTCTCTCTCTCTCTCAGGTTCCTCTCAGTGTAGAGTGTGTACATGCCCTGATGAAGCAGACCTATTGTCCTCAATGTAAAGATTTGGCCTGGGCTAAACCATGTGTCCCATACTGCAGAAATGTGATGAAAGGCTGTCTCGCCAATCAGGCAGACCTGGACACAGAGTGGAAAAACCTTGCAGGTGGGTGGAAATTTGTTCACAAGTTAAAGAAACAAACTCATATATAAACTTACATGAGTAGTTAAGGTGACAGGATATTTGTGGAGTAGCAGCTGTTTGTGTGTTTGTGTTTAGATGCTATGGTAATGGTGGCTGATCGGTTGAGCAGACCCTACAGTGTGGATGCAGCCATAATGTCTCTGCCTAAACGCATTGCTGATGCCATCATTTACATGCAGGACAACCTGAACACTTTCAACAACAAGGTATAAGTCCTACTAAGTGATACACAAAATAATAATTTCCATTAATCCTTTCATTTAATATTAATATAGGGATTTGTTTTTTGGTTATTTTTAACCACTATCACACTGTTTCTGACCAAATAAATGAATAAGTATATAAAATTATATAATATACAGTAGTTATATTGCTATGAATCTATTAATATGTTTCATAATTTTGAAATATTATTGGTAGCTTTGCAAATGTCTGAAAGACATCCTGCTTTGTGTGTTTTTTGTGTTAGGTGTTTCAGGCTTGTGGTGTTCCTCCGGAGAACCCCATCCCCTATGAGCCAAATAAGAGAGTTGAAAGCTTTGCAGACGTGAGCAGCACTTCAGGAACAAGTGTTGAAAAACTGGTAAGGGTTAAACCAAGATACAGCAATATATACGTATATAAAATATTATGCATGTATCAAGCTAGAAAGACTAGTAGAGGCACTACAGTACATCTGATTTAATTTATCACTTTCTTTCTTACTTGTTCTATGTTTTTCAGTTAGCAGATATATCCCGCAAAATCAGGAACATGATGCAGTACTGGATTCAGTTGCCCACTAAACTCTGTGTGGACCGAGAGGCAAAAGGCAGCGATGAGAACAAATGCTGGAATGGAATGGCCATAGATAGGTACATTCTCACAAGCATAGCATGAAAGTTTGGTTCTTTTTGTTGTTGTATTGCTCTAAAAAACTTAGTTCTTCTAGGATTTTTTTTTTTTGTGATTGGTGCATCCAGAAATTCTTGACCATTCTTGATTTTTATTTATTTATTTATTTTCAATATTTTTTGCTTTTTTGTTTGGGAAATTACTTGAGACGGTGAAATTTCAAGCACAGTGAAGACTCATATGTAATTGCTTTCAATGATGGCTGTAGTTATGTTCGACACGTGAATTGGATGAATACGTGTTACGATGACAACTTGTCCCAAAACTGCATAAAATCTGCACTAATTTAGAGCATTTTCAATTACCTCTAAATACCATGGATTAGGGTTTGCATGATTTTTTTATTTTTTTTTTGCATTAATTTATAAAATCCTGGCGAGAAGGACTGAAAAGAAATAGCACATTCATTTCTAACAGAACATAAAAGACAGAATACCATAAGCTGACAGTGTTATATGATTTAGGTATCTCCCTGAGATAATTGGAGATGGACTGGCCAACCAGATCAACAACCCTGAGGTGGAGATTGACATCACTAAACCAGACATGATAATACGACAACAGATTATGCAACTTAAAATCATGACAAGCCGAATGAAAAACGCCATCAATGGCAACGATGTGGACTTCCAGGATGCCAGTGAGTATGAGTGCACACATGTTCAGTTCAAACCTAAGTATTGGGGATTAAGTACTTTATGGTGGTTTGATTTGGTAACTGGTGTAACAGGATAACAAAAACTTATAATACATCCTAATAATACATAATGCAACATAATGTTGGAGTTCAATAACCTACAATATTTACTCAGGTCGCTAGAATATGTTAGATCTAGTACTGCTGATGAGGCTACTGTACCAAAACCATGCTTTGTTAGTTTGGTGTTCTAAGTATCAGGTAAATATTCATACTTTGTATGAATTTAAAAAGATGTTTATTTGAGTCTCAGACCAGAGATCCTTTCTGCACATGTTTGCTGAGTGTTCGGTGTGTATTTTGGAGGGATTTCTTCTTGCCGCTCTCCCATGGAGGCCCACTTTGTGTAGTGTCCATGTTATGTGCCTGTCTCTATCTCTCCAGCTCTTTCAGAATTATCCTTGGACTCTGCAAAATGTACATCACTAACCTGTCCTTCACAGTGACCTTGAAACATTAATCAAACCTTCTCTTTAAATTTACTCTTGGGAAACAGCACTTTTCCCACCCAACTCACAATAACTACAATTTACCTTGAAACATAAGCTTCAGAAATCGTAATATTTTGAGAATATGAACACATTCTTATGAAATGTGTGAATCAATTTTACCATACGTGATGCCATATGTGAATCCATTTATCTCCTACTTGTACATCTAATGCGTGAGCCTTCTGTTGTTCTGTGGACTATAGAAAATGACATTTTTCGTTGTACCCTGGAACATTTACTCAACCCTGTTTCTCAACCATAACACATTTGCTCCTGTGAACCATTTAGAATGTTCCACAAAGCATTTCATCAACAAAAAAATGGCAAGCAGTATTATTTTCAGTAGAACGAACTAATGGCATGATGTGTAAATGAAGTGTATTGGAAATCAGCATCAATGGGAGGAGTTTAAGATGTTTGGGTGGAACAAGCTTTTCCTTGGACTGCTGAAATAGCATCAGAGGCTCCTGAAGCACTTCCCAGAAGGAAGAAAAGTGAACAGGTGGAGTGAGACATGACCTTGATCATGCCTTTCACCCTGCATAGATAACGTCTTTGATAACGTCTTTGTAATTGATCTAGATAGTCGTGTAGCTCCTTTTGGTTTGTCGATAATCCACACCACACTGTTTGATTTTCTGGGAGTTGAGAGACAGGTTGTTGTCAGCACATCGCATGCCAGGTGCTTGATATCCTCTCTATAGGCCATTTCATCATCATTGCTGATCAGGCTTAGCACAGTGGTGTCCTCTGCCAACTTGATTATGGAGTTCGAGGCATCAACGGGAGCATGGTTATGGGTGAACAGAGAGTAGAGGAGAGTGCTCAGTACAAGGGTGGAGGACATGTGACTGTCAAACCTAAAAGACTGCAGTCTGTTAGCGAGAAATTCTGGATATGCTGTCCTCCCTCCGCTTGCTTTTTTTTTTTTTTTAACAAAGATTGACAGCAAGGAAAGATGTGATTAAATGCCCTCCAGTTTTAATTGTATCATAAAGATGCATCTCTAGAATAATTCCTAGGGGTTAGAATAACCTTCTTCAGTAGGCTCTTGACTACATAAAGCTTCCGAACAAAAAAAAACACCAAATGTATAGAATACTATAATAAATTCTCGCATTAAAATAGTAACATTGCACATCTTTAATGGTGTTTGTGTGATTTTTAATGGATAGGTTAGAATCTTATCAGCCTAAATATAATTACTTCAGTATAAGTTATGTATAACAGAAACTTAAAATCTATTGCTCTTTTAAACCCTTTTAATAACAAGGATTGTCAGGGATCCAGGCGAAGTCTGAGCGACCATGTGCTCAGCTACCTACTTCTGGTTATTAAACGGGTGCAATTTTCCAACGTTTCATCTAGATGGTGGTAAACCCATACCTACTTTAACAATCCCCATGAAACAGGATACAAAACAATGGGGGTTAAATTACAGATGGAGGCGCTCATGCCAAGGGCAGCAAGCTTGGAAATGTTAACAGTGTTAAAGGCTGAGCTGAAGTAACAAAATGAAATGCTGTGTGCTCCTTCGATTGTATTACCTCCCTACAGAGTTGATCTGAAGGTTGTGAGTTCAAATCCCAGGACCACCAGTCTACCACAGCTCAGTTCTTGAGCATAGGGGAGCTGAAGCGGCAAGCCCTTAACCCTAAAGTAAAAGTCCTGTTCAGTTGTAGAAAATAATTGAGAGAAAAAATCTAAGTCGCTCAGGATAATGCTATGAATGTAAATGATATTTTCCTTGTGTTTATTTCATAATCAGTAAACCAGTATCAGTGTGTTCAGAGATCATATTTGTATATTGTACTGGATAATGGCATCTGCTACAGTAAATGCTGTAGATGTAAATCCTAATGAAGGAAGGAGTTGGTGTTTTAATGTGTGTCAGTGCGTAAGGGGGGGGGGGGGGGGCAGGATTTCAGATGACCAGCCTGTGATTTTTATGAATAAGTAGGTCTTCAACCGTCATTTGAAAATAGCAACTGATTCAGTTGTCCAGACCCCTAGGGGAAGTTCATTCCACTACCTCGGTGCCAGAATAGAAAAGAGTCTTGTAGAATCCTTACCTCTTACCCTGACAGATGGTGGGACCAGTCGAGCAGTGCTAGTAGCTCTGAGGGTGTGAGGTGCAGTGCGAGGAGTGATGAGGGCTTTTTGAGGTAAGAGGGAGCTGGTCCATTTGTGGCTTTGTAGGCCAGCATCAGTTTTTTAAATCTGATACATGTAGCTATCGGAAGCCAGTGGAGGAATCGCAGCAGTGGGGTGGTGTGGAGAACTTGGGCAGGTTGAAAACAAGTCATGCAGCTGGATCATTTCCCGAGGACGAATTGCGTTCAGCACTGACCGAGACTGAACAAGCACCTGAGAAACCCATGTGGACATAAATGGCTGAATCTTTCTAATGTTGTAGAACAGGGACTGCCATGAGCATGTCACCCCAAGGTTACGAGCTGTGACTGAAAGGGAGATCAGATCGTTATGCAGGGATATTGCAAGAAGAAAGTGTGAGAAGCTGGTTACTGCATGGAAACTCAGCTTTGATGGTCCTGTGTACATCGCTCTGGATAAGGGCGTCTGCCAAATGCTTTAAATGTAAATGTAAATGTTCTATATTTCCCTGATCAAAAGAGCCTAATCTTTTAAATCACTATTGGTTTGTCATAATTAACCTCCTGGTGGTCCAGCAAGCTGGATCCCGTGCCCGTGTTCGATTGCCTGGCAGGGAGCTAATCCAGCCACCGCAATGTTAACTCTCAGTACTGGTCTTAAGCCTGGATAAAATGGGAGCAAACGTGTCAGGAAGGGCATCCTGTGTAAAACCTGTGCCAAATCAAATATTTAGACCAGCTGATCCACCGTGGCGACCCCAAACAGGGAGCAGCCGAAAGAACACCAACATCGATCTGTTATAATTCTGATTTTAATTTGAACATTTCTTTGGATGTAATGTGTAGTAAAGACAGACTTCTTGATGCTACACTGAAAAAACTCTCATTGAAGTTAAATAAGTCACATACGTACATCTGTTCCATATGATTGACTGAGTAACATTAACATAATCCCCCTTTTTTTTTATCACATTACCACTGCACTATTCCACCATGCATGTTTTAATTGTGTATATGTAATACTACAGGTATAAAGGTATAATACCTCTCAGTTCTACCATCCTTGTGAGATTTCCCTATGTATTTGGTATACAGTACATTAAGGCTAATTCATGCTATCATTTAATCTAGTAAATAAAAAACGTTTTAATTTTGGCATAGGCAGTAAAATCAACTTTTAGTAAACTATAAACTATTGTCTTATCTTTGACTGGCCACATATTCCTTTTTCAGCACATTTTACAATATATTTATTTACTTTTTTACCCTAGGTGATGACATCAGTGGCTCCGGAAGTGGAATGTGCAACGATGATCAGTGTGTCCACAACCAGCAAATTATGGTTCGCAGCACACGCAGACCGAGAGTCTATTCCAACGCTTCTGTGAACAAGAACGAGGTGAAAGGTGACGGAAGACGGATCCTCCCTTGCACCGCCGTTTACCTGCTCTCGTTGGCCACAGTGCTGCTTAGGCGATAATTGTTGTTTCAGCCAATCAGGACTCAGTATGGGATGGGAATGGACTGAGGAGGGGTGGGGACAGATACGTTGCCAAAAATAATAACATAACAAGCATATGAATCTTACAACAATAGCAAAATGTGCAAAATGAATGGTCTTCTTTGTCACTACACACTTCTTTCATTTCTGGTCTTTATGTCTGTTTTGAATACCTGCACTCCTAGAAATTCTCTGGTGTGAGGGAAATATTGCTCAATTTAAAAAATGATAAACGATAAATGATTCTCTAGGTATGGAATTAATTATATATTTCAAAGTCTGTGCTATAAAAGTTGCGGAAGTATCTTATTCGTCCGCCTTTAAAAATTTTAGATAATTTATTTATTACCGAATTACTATCCCCTCTAATCCTGAAATGTCAGGAAATCAACAAATAGGTCGAATCACATGTTTATCAAAAACAGAAAGGTTTAGATTTTAGACTACAATATTTAAACATGGTCCTGCAATATTTTATATTAACACCATTTTTCTCACAGGCAACCATTTCTATTTTCTCACGCTTTTCGTAATCATTGTTATTATTCTTTTTCGGTTTAAAATTGCAACTTTACGGCTCAGGCTTGCATAAAACACCTATATTTACCACAGTTATGAAAAAAAGCAATGCAAAGAGCAATATTTTGGCTTTGAAGCTCACACACCAGCAGAATAAAAAAGAAGACAATATTTTTGAGAAGATTGATCAGTTCGCAGAAGCCGTATGTAAAGCTGTATGATAGCGTTTTGATCTTATCAAATTTCCCCATTATCGCTGAGCTTTTTTTTTTTGTATTTTTTTTTTAAAAACACTGCCCTGTTGTGTACTTCAGTTAGACAACAATCTGTTTGAAAATGTTGACAGTGTTTATGTGATGCTCGCACTGCAACGTTAGTGATCCTTAACGATCATGGAAGTCTACCAATGGCACTCTGTAGACAAAACGTAAGTGTTGAGAAGGAGGTTGAGCAGTTTAGATGGTGAAATGTTTGTGGACAGGTAGAAATGTGTGTGTGTGTGTGTGTGTGTGTGTGTGTGTGTGTGTGTGTGTGTGTGTGTGTGTGTGTGTGTGTGTGTGTGTGTGTGTGTTTGTGTGTATGTGTGTGTGAGAGAGAGAAAAGTTTGTTTGTCTAGGTGATAGATATTCAGATGCGTGTGTTAGGGATGTAACCAAATATGAATTCATTATTTGGAATGAACTGTGTATTTGAATCTGTTCTAAACAGGTAGCAGGAGCACTATGCGTGTGTGTGTTTGTGTGTGTGTTTGTGTGTGTGTGTGTGTGTGTGTGTGTGTGTGTGTGTGTGTGTGTGTGTGTGTGTGTGTGTGTATGTGTGTTTTATTTTGCCCGTAATATACGCACCTCAGTACTAGAGGTGTGTGTCAGGCCTGGGATCCCATAGGATGCAACAAAATAGTCATAGAAGCAGGAAGTTTTTACTTTCATGCTGGAGCAAGTGAGAAGTCAGATGAAACTCTGAAAAAAAAAGAGTATAGGAACATGCAGCACAGCACAATGCATGTACGACAGCCTTAATAACAGTGCTGCAGTGGCATTAAGCTACTACGCTGAAAATAATATAAGGAAATTTGTTCAAAATGATCACAAACCGAATTAAAGAAAAATAATAACTGCACAGGCAAGTTTCAACGGTCACTATAGTTAAGATGGATCTGGGTGTTTGTGAGTGTGTGTGAGAATTTGACAGTGTGGGCATGTGGACATGATGGCCCTAGGATGTGTGTGTGTGTATGTGTGAGAGAATGTATACATTTGAATGCTCATCTTTCAGTGCATGTGACAGAACACCCCTGTCCTGGGAACAAGTAATAATGGCGCAGGGTGATGACATCACTACAAACCAAGCAGTGGATGTGATTGCGTTCAGCTTGTGCACACCGCAGTTACTGCAGCTTGTCGTTGACAGAGTGTTCAGAACCACTGCATGCTGGGACATCCCTTTTCCTCTCCACCAGTCATCTCTTGTCCTAGCCCTGACACATTCCGAAATGAATGAAAGGTAAAATGAGTAAAGGAAAAATAAATATAAACAAAACAAACAAACAAAAAAAAGTACATTTATTTGCACAACTCTGTATAGTAACTCTGTGTAGCTTTCATTTCAGTTGCTCCGTTCCTTTCCTGACATAATATTGCACTTTTTGTGACATACATGTTGACTCGTAACATTGCAGCTGCAACACGACTTGATTGACGATCTGTAGCAGAGCATCATTGATAAAGCAGCTGATTGATTGGACACAGATGTTGAAAAGTATGTATTAACAAAACCCTCCGATAGAAAAAAAAAAATGGGATAGAAGCAAAGACAGGATTTTATCAGATAGCATTGTGGATAATAGGATCCAAAATTTGAGAAAGCTGTTGGTTAAAAGCAGTCATATGCAGAACAGTGAATTTCTAATCACGTTTCAGTGCTAACCCTCATTTATACATGATATTTGTACCAGAACACTGTACATATTCAGCCTGTAAACCACTAAAATGATAAAATAACTGGGACGAGTATCTTCTGGGGTACTTCACATTATCAACGAGGACTGAGGGAGACAGTAGCACACACTGGCACGCGTGGCAGAATGATGCCATGGATACTGGGCACAGGAAAATGTATACACTTTTTACAAAAAAACAGGATTACGTTATTGCATGTCATGTATTAAGAACAGTGAAGTCCAGTAAAGGGTTCAGCCGATTCAGTTCACTAGTCTGTGAACGCCTGTTTTAACAACTTGGGCCCTAAATAGCACCTTGTATTGTTAAATATGGCTGACATCAGTGAAGTGAAATTAAAACTAGAAAAAAAAAATGCAAATATCTATAAGATGTTCTGATATACTGTATGCTTTATTGTTTTTGTGATTCCATTTCTCTACTTGTTTTTTTCTTTTTTTTTTCTTTTTTCAATAAACACCAATAGAGAGTCTGTGTTCATGGATGAAGTGTCAAAAAAAAAAAAATACATTTGATGCAAATTTGTCAACTTGCTGTTTTATGTTCCTGGAAAAAAGGAATACTTGTCAATTATATACATCATACAATTTTAAAGATGTCTGTGTCAAACTCATTTTGTCACTTTCTATAGTTTCACTTTCTGTAGTGTGTAAGTTTTCTTAGGACAAACAAAAAACTAAGAATTACTACTAGATTTAATTCTTTTGTCGTTTCGTTTTTACCGGCAGAATGGAAATCGACTTATGGGACATTTTCAATCAGTAGAAACAAATGAATTATTTTATCACCACAAGTCTGATATAAAATTGGTCAGGACACTGTTGGCTTTAACAGTGAGATGTTTTTAACTCTGCCGGTGTGACTTTAAGCAGAAATTGAGATATTTATATATTTTTTCTGAGTGTATAATTTTATGCAAGATATTAACACCAATGTGAAATGTGTGACATGACAATTTCAATGCTGAACACTGGGTCAACAAAATGAACACAAATTCCAATTTTTTTGGCCTCAACATACAACTAAGCAAAAGTAAAACTCCTGATTGTGAAGTGCACTAAATCTTCCTTTAATGCTGCTCAGCTAATACAGCACATCTACTACCATAGACACACCATTTTGTGTCCTGTTTAATAGCCTAGATTAGTTTGAATTGTTTCAATTATTTTGCCGCGCAATTATCGATCTAGAAACTAATTAAACTTGACAGTGTAATCCGTGAATAAAGTTCCCAAAGGATACGAATGTGTTTCCAAACTAACGGGAAGCAGCAGTAGGATATTTCACATGGAAATTCTCAGCTTTTTGCTTCATAAAATCAACCACTGGTGATGTACAATATTATCTGTGGTACTAGTAACCATCGAACAATATGAATGATATGAAAGATGAACAATAAGAATATTTTGTAAGATAAAATAAAGGTTCTAAGGAAAGAACATGTTATTTATTGTAAATACTGCATTGTATATCACTAACATGACTTACAATGATGTATACTAATGACGTTTTCTGGTCTTGAGATAAAAGAGAAGCAATAGACTTGAATTATTGCCATAAAACTGCCTTTTTTGTGCATTCTCACAATTACCAGGTGAATCGTTTATTCCTCTGTAAATATGTTCAGTTCTACCAAGCATCAAAGTTCTATAGTTATTAATTTGCCGTACTGTTATGCCAAGTATCTTAGTGGTCTGTCAAATGTAGGATTTTAGGAGAAAGATAATGTTAATAATAAGCACAATGTAGTAAATTATGGAAGTAGACTTCTTACCTTTTACTAAAACTACATTGAAATAAAATACAAATCGAATTTTCCTTAGGAATTGCTTTTCCCTGGTCAATTGGGGTTCATTTAAGGAAGCATGATGCTGTCAATCATAGAGTTTTGTGCTATGGGAAGTCAGTGCTAAAATAAAGTTAGAAAATATAATAGTATTATGTAATGCCTAGAAAGGCCTAGAGGGGGGATGAATAATAGCATGACAAAAACCATATAAATAATCTTAAAAAATCAAAAGAAGCTCCACAAACTTTCAAATTATGTTCAAAGACAAGTTGCATTATACTGTATGTCTGCTATGAAAGAAAGATGATTGTTGTTAATAAAAACACTAACAAGCTGTTGGTCACCATGAGCTCCTAGAATAGCTTCAATGTGTCCTAAGATGGATTCTACAAGATGGTAGATGATTGTATTGACTGATAAGGACAAAGTCCCCCCTGGGTGTTCAGTTGAGATAAGATGACTGCAATGGCTATCACCTTTCCGTGAGTCCTTGTGCCCTGTGGACAGACACAGGGTCATGCTGGATTAGACCATTTCTGTATAAGCATATCTATAAGGATAAAACAGTCTTGAAGGTGAACTCTTAACTTTAAAGAAGAACTGTAGAGCAAATTAAATTTCTGCTTGCATAAAAGACGCAGTAGTTTTTTTCTTCTTCTCTCTCTCTCTCTCTCTCTCTCTCTCTCTCTCTCTCTCTCTCTCTCTCTCTCTCTCTCTTTCTCTCTCTTCCTCTCTCTCTCTGTCTTTCCAATATGTTGTTCTTACTCATCAAATGATACTCTTCTACAAGACAGACTTGGACCATCTTTTGTACGCTTTCATGTCGACATACCATATTGCATATAATTTAAAACAAATTTAAAGAATAAGTATGTCTGGAAATGATGTCCACGTCTTGTGAAACATGGTGGTGCATCCATAATGCTGCAGCTATCTTACAGGAGCCATATGGCCGGATTAGTGTAACTGCAAAATACTATAACAAACAAGAAATATGTGGCAATTTTATAGGACCAGGTGCACTTTACAGTGTAAACACCGTTCCCTCATGATGTTCTTATAGTTCAAGTCGATAATGTCCCCATAAAATTAACAGCTGTTAAGGGAACCAATGGTAACACAAGTCTCACAAAATGTAATTTCTCAGAGACACAGCTAACACACCAGATGGAGTAAGTGCTAAAACTCAGGAGTGCTACACACACTAAGACACTAGCGAGTAAGCGGTAAGTCGAATTCTAGTCAAGTCCAAAAATATTTGGACATTGACAAAATTATTGCTATTTTAGCTGTCTAACACTATATATTGTATATATAAACTAAATACTTATAATATTATATTTAAATCTCTGTTTCTCTCTCTCTCTTTCCCTAAAAGAAAGAAAAAAAACACTATATATTGGAATCTAAATGTAATAATGAAGATGAGCTCAAAGTGCAAGCTTTAAGGCTTTCATTTGAAGCTTAACGGTGTAGGAATAAAAGTTCTATTTCTATTTATAATGAAGTATTTGGTTCCCCCTTTAAGGAACCATATGTAATTAGACAATTGGCTGCTCAGCTCTCCCATGACCAGTTTTGTGTCATTCTCTCTCTATATAACTTTCAAGAAAGAAAGCAGATAAAGGGGCTAGAATTGAAATATTTCCCCAGTAAAGAAAAGCCCCTAGAGTACAGCTGGCCAGATCATGAACACCCTCCAGGAGGTAAGTGAGGTCTCTGTGTCAAAGTCAACAATCAAGAGAAGACTTCACCAGAGTAAAGCAAAGAGTTTACGACAAGATGTAAGCCACTGATGACCCTCAAAAATACAAATACCAGATTAGAGTTTGTCAAAAATATTTTCAAAAATACATTATATACATTACATTGAAATGAATTTCAGTTTGTACCTAAATGATGGGAAGAAAAGAGTATGGATCAGGGAAGGAAATACTCATGATCTGAACTGCACTGTCTCTTTTTATGGTGTAAGCATGTATAGAAGCCAATGAAAGTTCCTTTGAATTTATTTATATTACTGCTGACAAAAGCAGCAGAATGAATTCTGAAGAGCATTGATGTACTGTATATTATCTGTTAAGATTCAGTCAAATTCTTTAAAACTCACAGTGGTCTTGTATAATAACCCAAAGCACACTTCCAAAGCAACCCAAGACTTTTAAAAGAAATGGAATGTTCTGCAATGGCTTAATCAATCACCTGAACTGAACTGCATGAATTTCACTTGTTGAAGGCAAAATTGCCCCAGGAACAATTAGTAACTGTAGATTTCACATTCCTGGCAGTAGGGGATTATTGAGAGACCTGGCAGGAACTTATTCCAAATTTTTTTGTCACTTGAAATGCTTGATTCGAATGTGTGCATAAAAATAATTAATTTGATTAAAAAAAATGACTAAGAAAATGAGATATAAAAAAAAATAAAATAAAATATAAAACTATGAAGGCAGATTTGTGACAGAATAGTTTGTGAAAGAAAGAAAGAAAGAAAGAACCAATCAATCAATCAATCATTCAATCAATCAATCAATCAATCAGTAGAGAAGAAAGTACAAAATAAAGTCCAGAAACCTCCAGTGTGTGGTAACATTTGTAGGGTCCAGACTTCAGGCAGTCACTGGCTACAAAAAGATATTTAAAATTATGCTTATGGGTGTTTTTTAATTTATTTTTTAAGAAAATATCACATATCAAAGTGTTGTAATTATTCGTCGGATTTTGGTGTAAATACCTTCAAATTAATAGCTGAAGGTCTGCTGAAAGTTAATTATTATTATTATTATTATTATTATTATTATTATTATTATTATTATTATTATTATTATTAGTAGTAGTAGTAGTAGTAGTAGTAGTAGTAGTAGTAGTGGTAGTAGTAGTAGTGGTAGTAGTAGTATGTAATTCCAACTCCAACATACTGTGGTAGACTCCAATATAATTTGGTATACAGCTCTGTCTAAATATTTATGCCTCCTGACCATATAAATGATACAATCTTCAGAGACAAAGATGGACAAGGCACATTAATAATAAAGTATTATGCATAACTGCAGGGAATTAACGTCATCTCAGCACCTCAGACTTTTTGAGATGCATGAATGATGTTTTGCTGATGTGGGTGAGTTTAGAAATGAGAAACGGCTTGCAGGAGATGCGAGGTGATGGGGTACAGGGAACAGGTGGCGTGTCGGCTGGTGGGAAGTCACTTAGAGACAGCATTGTTATTGCATGGTGGATTCATTCAATTCCTCAAGAAATACAGGGTTTTCTTCTTGAAGAATTGCTCGGTAGCTTGTGATACAATTCCATGAAGACTGAAGCTGTTTTGAAAAGTTCTACTCATAGACCTTTTTTTTATCTTTCAGTCTTGAATTTACTTCTGTGGTTTCTCAGTAGCACTTGGCAAGTGCAATATGGAAGGACAAACTAGAAGAAAAAAAAAGCATATCACTGACTGCCGCTCTATTGCTGGTTGCCATACAGTATTTCTCTCTTTATTGCCTTTTGATGTAGATTGTCAGCTTTCATACAGAATTGTGTACTTTTTTTAAAAGAATTAGTACAAACTGTGTAAGTAGGTTAAACCAATTGATGCTAATGGCTAAACCATAAGTTGGCACCAAAGAGCAATCAATCACTGAAGGTATTTCATGGGATCTATTGGAGAGAGCTATCAAAAAATCTGCCAGAATATTTCAGCACAGAACATTGGTACTGTACCTCTAATCATTGGTTTAGACTTGGCCCTGGATGAACATTCAGCAAGATACATTCAGCCAAACATACTCCCATATCAGTACAAAAATGCAACAAACACTAAAGCAATGTATTACAATGACCATCTCAGTCTCCAGATATGAATCTGATTGAACACCTGTGGTCTGAAATAAAACAAAATTCTACATGCACAGTAGGCAGGTTTCCTGCCTCACAGCTCCAGGGTATCTGGTTTAAAGCTTGAGCACAGGTTACTGCTTATGTGGAGTTTTAGGATATATTCTGTTATGTGTGTTTCCCCTGGATTCCCCAAGACCTCCTAAAAATGATTTGTTTATGCTAAATAGACCTTTGGTGTTCTCCGGGGTGTATTCCTGCCTCATGCCCAATGCTCCTGCGATATACTCTGGCTCCACTGCAACACTGACAGGTTACAGAATATGGCTGATTTTTTTTTTTCTTGCTCATTATATACAGTATATAATAAAGTGTCGTTGCTTTATTCGCTTTGTTAGTAGACCTTGTCAATTTGACACTTTGACTTATGAAATTTATATACTTACATTACCACTTTAACACCAAACTGTAATTCCCCGAACTGCTCAGCTCTCCACTTGGACTGTATTTTGCCTCAATATTAATCAAACTTGAGAAAAAATAAGACCTGACCAATGAGTGTAAATTCAGTTCTTTACAATTCCCTCTTAACTAACGCTAAAGCATTCACAATCCCTAACCCACTACGTTCTCCCAGTCACATTTCACTAGGCTATGGAATACACAGACAGATCCCAGATCAGTAGTCTCACTTGCCAATTTGACAAATATAGTTCTTGGCATTTCTGGGAGCGATGCCCACTGAGCTCACCTGTTCCATCTCCTGGGTGTGGGAAGTCTGCACCAGAACCGGTGCCAACGCTCTACTGTTTTTGCTGTCTAACAGACTGCTATGTTTGAGCTCATTGCTTTTACATTAATTGGTCTATTCATTTCCACTTTCTTGTTGTTTTCTCCAAATTTTTGCTCATTTTATCTTATTTATTGTCGGTAACATTGCACTGTCCTTTTGCCAGATCGTTATACTGTATCACTGCGTCTTGCTAAGTTTTTTTTTTATTTGGCACCTACACAATAGACTATTATTTATCTGTCATCTAATGCTTTAGTTTCTCAGAAAGGTGCAAAGCTGGTTCCTCTGACAGATGGCTTTATTGTTGGTTATCATTCTTGCTTTCTGTCTCTGAGTCATCAAGTGAAAAGCCTTTCAACTCTAAAAAGTACATACGCCCACACACATGCAGCCTTCCTGTTGGGGAGAAAAAGAAATTAAGTTCACTTAAGTACACTAAAATTCATTACGCTACATCACATAATAAAGTTTGAATAGAACAAGCATTCAATTGTATGTCAAAAAATGACTATATTGATGAGAATATACATTCTTAGATGCACTGGGATGTTTTGTCACTTTCCTAAAGTCATCTGGTGTTATAGGTCTTCAGTCTTAGAGCCCCTCACTCAGTTGACCCAGCTGGGATAGATCAGACACCAGATTGCATCCCAGCAGCATTTGACCACAGATCAGCCATCCTGATCTAAAACCATCTAGAGGCTCGTTTGGCAAACTCTCTTATGGACATGATGGCTTTTCTTTTAGCAGCCCCAGTGATTCCAAACAGTGTGAGGACTTTCCAAAGTGAGCTCCAACATCCTACATTTGTTGGCTCACAGTAAGCTCGTCAGCCCTGCCTTCGGCACTCTCCCACCGGATCCTGAAACTTGGCACACATCCTCTCATTCACCTCCTCAATGTGGTCTTCGCAGGGCACTGTCAACTCTATCACTGCCAGTTGTTTTGACATCTCTGATAGAACCAACATGTCGAACTGCAGAGATGTTGGCATAATATTGGAAGGGAACGTAAGCGGCTTGCCCGGTTCAACTCTTGCTGCCAATCTGTTGCCTTGGTGAACAGGCTCGCAGCTGGGGCTGTTTTCTAGCTCTCACAAACGTGACCTTCTTGCTTTGAAGACAATGGTGCTTGCTGATGTTCAGGGCCTTAGTGATGCTTCATCTCGTAGCCTTAAGCACATGTTCATGGTACCAGCATTAGCAGACATCCCCCAGGACTTTTGGGCAAATACTGAGGATATGTCTTACAGACCATCTTCCTAAGCAAAGAGGGCAACGTCATACTTACTATATACAGAAGAAAACCTAGCAAAGTTTTAGCATCAGTATTAGATTAAAAAGAAATCCAGTAGTATTGCACATCCCTAATTTGCCTAAAGCATGCAAACCTATGTCAAGAAAAGAACATCCCCAACCAATATTCAAAGTATTTACACTTATATAATGCCTATAGGAAAGTACCTAGTTAATGAACATCCATCCATATTCTCTAGTAGAGGAGTGTGGAGCCCTGGGAACTCAGGGCATGCCCTATGCAGGGCATAATCACAATTTTACAATGCCAATCATCCTCCAACACATGTCTTTGGACTAGGGAGGAGAACCCTGAGAAAACCTCAAAAGTGGTCAATGTAACATGCAAACAGTATTCTCCCTTTCATCCCATATTCCTGGGATCCTGACCAGGTTTACTAAAGATGATTACAGATGATGAATAAACAGTCCAGCACAAAGGCAATAAATGTTAACCATGGTTAACATTGGTATAATTCTATACAACTTTTATTCAGCATCCAATAGCATAACGCTAGGATTTTAAAATTGTGTTGCAATTCTACTGCATTATTAAATACAGATTGATCTAGTAACTTTCCCTAACCTGTGCTGTGATGTGGAGACTCTGCTTTTAATCTATATTTCAAGACATTCACTGCTTCATTAACAGCCCAGTTCATCACAACACAAAAAACTTCAATGCGAACGTGAGGTATTTTGAGGTATTTTCAACACAGAAACAACTGAGGCACATCTCTCTGCTTCCATGAGATGAATTAGGGGTTATAATACCAATGGTAGTCCAATGTGAACACAAGTATTCCACATTTCAGTTTCTTCCACATGTTGGAAACGTTTCATTGAGTAAAAGAAGAAAAGAATCTTACCATTTTTCAAGCAGGCAGCACTTCAAAAATGGCTGCATTGTATTTGCAGTTGAAGCACTGGGGAAGACATTCCACTCTCTCTCTCATTCCGAGACAGTACTTCCTCTTCAGTCTAAATTCAGCAGTGGTGCTGGTTATTCACATCAGCTTTTTTTTATTATTATTTTTTTATTCACAGAGCTTCACTTAAAGCTGTGTAAAAGCCTTGACCTCACTGGTAGGATAAAAAATGTATATCCCTTAATTATTCCTCCCTAAGACTTCAGGAAGAGTCAGGGTAAGAGAAAGAAAGAAAGAAAGAAAGAAAGAAAGAAAGAAAGAAAGAAAGAAAGAAAGAAAAAGAAAGAAAGAAAGAAAGAAAGAAAGAAAGAAAGAAAGAAAGAAAGAAAGAAAGAAAGAAAGAAAGAAAGAAAGAAAGAAAGAAAGAAAGAACAAACGACTGCTGTTAGGCTCTGTCAGAATTACATAACTGAAAAATCCTGACAGTTCTACTGTAGAAGTATTAAAAGAAATCTTTTTGAGAAGGGGTGGAGGGGTTCACCTTTATTGTAAAGCAAAAAAAGAAAAGAAAAGAAAAAAAAACACTACATGAGCTCAGAGAAGGTTTTAAAACTAAAAGAAAACTTTTTTAATGAAAATAAATATTGCAGCACTAAAAAATACTCTAAAGACTAACAACCAATAAACAGTCACATAAAGTAAATATCTGGTTGTTGCAGCATAAATAAATAAATGAATGAATGAATGAATGAATGAATAAATAAATACATTTTGTGAAATATTATAAGGAAATTGGGTGGTTTTTTTTTGGTTGGTAATGTTTTCTGAGCTACTTGGAGAATCTGCCACAGTTCCTCTGTTCATGCTACAGCATGTTTTGAAATTCTATACAACTGAGGCAACGGTTTAGTGAAAGACCTCCAGGTGAAGCCAGACGTTTACATACATTTTGGCTGAAGTCATAAAAACGTATTTTTTAATCTGTGGTTTTAGCAGACAGTTTTAGCAAACACTTTTTTGGTAAAATCAGCTAAAAAAAATGCCCAGATAAATGACTACAGTTTGCATGTGTGCTAGGGGACAAAGATGCGACTTTTTGTAGACGTGTCCATTGTCTGATGAAACAACCTGTATGGCCACAATGGCCTTTGTTATATAGTCTGCAATATAGACTCGCAAGATGAAGAACATTATTTTTATTTTCTTATTTTTCCTGTTTTTGAAAAAGTAGTCCAAAAATATTCAAGGTTTTCCTGAGTCGCCTGGGTGCTGAACAAAATGGCACAAAACTATAAAACAGATCAAGTAAGGGTTTGTTTTTTGTTTGTTTTTTTGTTAAAGTTTATTACTTTTTGTCTCTGTATCAGTCTGTGAAGAGAGCAGAGCAGTAAAGAAAACAGGTACATTAATGTCAAAGCTTATACTGACATCTAGTGGTTGTCCAAAGTAGTACAGTCCTACTGATGCTGCTTAATTTTCATATAAACCTCAAAGTCCATTCAATGAATATCCACGAGCATTGGAAGTGAAAGGAAGTGAAGTGAAGAAAACCTAGAATCTAGGGATTTATCCATGAAACCATGTTGATTAAAGACAAGAGATGTAGATTTTGCTCATTTCTCCTTTAAATGTACTGTGCACCTATAGTGGATGTAACATGTTTTATTCAATTCCAGCTATTATGGTTCTAAATGCAAGCAATCTCTCAGAGCGTGTTTTGCTTTCCTCTTCTCCCTGAAACACACACACACACACACACACACACACACACACACACACACACACACACACACACACACACACACACACACACACACACACACACACACACACACACACACACACACACACACACATATGGAGAGAAGGTAGCAACTATAACAACAATGGATCAAGAAATCCAGTAATAATAGTTACCATTTTTGTCACATTGTATTTGACTAAAGATTAAAAGTTTGATTGATTTCACAACTCTGCGAATCAGCGTTTACATTTTTAACTCAAATAAAGCTAACCTTGTTTGGTGGCACAAGCAGTTGGCAGAGTTTATGTACCACAGGTCTCTGAGACAGGATTTTCTTGTGTTTTCTGAAAAGAAATTGAAAAGTAAAGAATACAGTACATGGCAGCCTGGATTCAACTGCATTAATAATCTGATACGGTATTTTCTTTTGAGTTCGAATTCACTGACAGCTCTTATTCATTATGGCAGGGCAAGATCCTGACAGGCTTCTACTGCTTCTTCTTTCTTCCTTAATGATTGTATAAAGATGTGCAGGTTTTCCAGAGTATAAGTGTGAGATATTTAGCTTTAACTCTCCATTTCTAACCTGAGAAGCTGATTTTGTTCGTCTTCCCGTTTCTTCTGCATGATGCTTATTTCCCGAGAGTGTTGTGCCCAGAGAGAGCGCAGCTCCTTCCACTGGCAGGAGGAACGCTGACGTGTTTGCCTCAGAACATCTCGGTAAGTTGGTGAGTTTGCTGTGAGCGAGTTAAGGAAGATGGGGAGACAGCTGGAATTCAGACATGCAGCACACTATGCATACACGTCACAAGCGATGCAACAGCCTAAGCATCACTGATAAAATTGATAAAATGATGCTCAGTAAACCTAACACTGTGATTGGTTGATAAGTAGACGCATGTCTGTATTTGAAACACAGTTATGTGTTACACAGTGTATATTGTGAGTCTGAGAATTAAGTGTGTGTTGACAGATGTGTATGAGGTGTTCAGGTCTACTAAGATGGTAGCAGTGAGGTTTTGAGAATGTTAAGAGTGTGTATGTTGCCAGTGTGTGTGTGTAGTGCAGTATAATGTGTGAAGAATGTTGAGAGTGTGTGTACTGATAGTGTAAGGGTTCAGCATATTGAGGATTTGAGTATTTATTATGGTGCTGAATGAGTCTAATAACAGATTGAGTGTATTGGGAGGTTTTGTGTTGAGTATGTGTTGATAATGTAAGCATTTACTGAGCTGTGTGTATTAAGGGTTTGCGTTTTTACAGTGCGAGTATGTAATCAGATTTTGATTGTCGATTACAGTGTTAGGAGTTTGTATTTTAATACTGTGTGTATTGACAGAGAGTGTAAGTGTGAGTGTATTGGGAGGTTTTGAGTGTGTATTAGCCTGTAGAAAGTTTGTGTTGTAACAGTGTAAGAGTGTAATGAGGTTCTGAGTGTGTATTAAGGTGCTGAATGTGTCTACTGACAACATGAGCGTGCATTAAGATGTTCAGTCTGTTAGTATGAGTGTGTAATGAAGTTTTAAGTGTGTATTAATGTGTTGAGTGTGTATTTTAACAGTGTGTGTGCAATGAGGTTTTGAGTGTGTGTATTTTAACAGTGTGTGTGTAATGAGTGTGTTAAGTCAATCTAATGACATTGTGAGCATGCATTAAGGTGTTTAAAATGTTGGATTCAGTGTGTATTAAAGAATTGAGAGTGTGTATGTTTATAGTGCGAGTGTGTAATGAGGTTTCGAGTGTCTATTACGCTCTGTCAAGCTGTGGTGATCATACCCCAGCCTCTAAAGCTGGGATATATGATAAATTAATTTGACGATGCTGTAATGTAATGTGTGGGAATAATAATGGCATCTTTTTATAGAGTGTGTGTATTTTGACGATGAAGGTACTCAGAGTGATGGTGTGAGTATGTGTGAGGTTTTCTGACAATGCTGACAACGAAATTGTGTAGTATAAGTTTCAATTTTCCCACCAGAGTAAGAATACTTGCTGTCCACCACTTGCGACACAACCCGGAGTTTGTTCAGCTTTCTCTTTCTAATTTTTTATGTGTACATAAATGTGTGCATCCTAGTATCTTGGTATCCTATATTATATATATATATATATATATATATATATATATATATATATATATATATGAGGATATTGATGCAGAGCTTGGATTTGGGTTCTCCTCACTAGAACATTGTAACCTATGTTGCTTTGCAGATGCATTGTGTTCATGTAGTGCTGCACCAGAGGTGAGTTTCCCCACACATTAAACACACAGTGCTTCACCTCCATGTGTCCATCCACTGCATGAGACTGCACAGAGGGAGAAAGATTTTTATCGTTGTTCTACATACGTATCTACATATTTTTAATCATTAATTGGTAATACTGCATTTCATAAGCCTGCTACAATACAACTACAGACTGGAGAGAGATAGAGTGAAGTAGGATTAAAAAAAACAAAAACAATTTCTATAATTTCCTGTAATCTCTGAATGAAAACAAGGCTAGTTCCACATCACTGGTATTTCATCAATGCGGAGTCAAACAAGATATAAATAAATGGTTATTGAGGAGCTTTATCTGTGATTTAAAGTCTGATAATTACCTAATAACGTGATTTAAAGATTGCATAATTAATTTTAATTACAATAACAACACCACCAACAATGGCATCGGAATCTGGAAACACATCCAGCGTACCGTGCAAACACAAAACAATGACAGACAACGACAGATACAAAAAGGATTATATATATATATATATATATATATATATATATATATATATATATATATATATATATATATATAGTGTATATTTTTGCCATAGGGCAAAACATTGAGCTGAACGGTTGGAAGGGCAAAACAACTCAGGTGGGGAAGAAAAAAATTAAAAGCCGACTATGAAGAAATGCCTAACAGCACCCTCTGTTGATCTGGTAGGGAACTGTCCTTGTAGCTCCTAACACAAGCTCACTGATCTCGCCATTGATTACAGTATGTTTCATTAACTGCAGAAGGCAAAGATTTAAAAATTGATTTAAAAAAAAAGTATTAACAGTGCAGCATTAACACTGATAATCTAAATTAAGAGAGAGAGAGAAAGAGGTTATGTAAAAACAGGTGATATTTGGAGAATAGGGATTAGAGAATGATATAATAATAGATATTTAGTACTTTTTCTATTCTGAACACTGCACATTAGGAATACTGGCATTACCTCTTGGTCTGATGTGGTGTTTCTGTGGTCACCTTTCAGATCACAGCCTGGGTTGTTTTGTGAAGCTGCTGTTTTCTCCACTGAAACACAAAATGTTTGTGTCGATGTGACTAAAGATCAAGAAAATCCATAAACATCAAGCACATAAAGAACAACACGCAGAAGAGACACACACAGAAACAAATTATTATGTTTGTGAAGACCTTCCAGTGACTAATTAAATTAATTATTGATTTAAAAAATATATATATTATTTTTGTTGACATCATGGTGTTAAATGTTAACAAGTTATCAGAGAATATTGTTAACTCCGTGTTTAATAATTAATGTTATAATCTATAATCTTAGGCATATTTAAAGTTTAAATTCATATAGATTTCAATTCGAGACAAATCATTGCCAAGGTGAAGTCATGAGCAGTGAGTTATTGCATGTTGAGCTACAGTATGTTGTTCCGTGCGACATCTGGTGGATATTGTGTGAAACACAACAAAAGGATTAAAATTCTAAGACGCATGCCTGCGGGATGCTGCGTGATCTCACTTGTGTGTTGAGTTGTGTGTACATCAGGCCACATCAGTATTAATGCCTAATAAAATATTGCTGATTTGCTAGTTTTCTTATATCGCGTCCATTGGATTCGGTCAGATTTGAGCTCGAGTCTTCATCAGTGAACATATGAAGATTTCAGCAGGAAGGAATTAGTGTTAAGTATGTAATGAAGTGACTTCCACTGACCTATTAGTACCTAAGTAGCACAATTCCACTCGATTCTAAACTGTTTAGACAGAAAGACACATTCTTTTCATTTTCATTATTTACAGTCCAGTGTCACCCAAACGAGGATGAGGTTCCCTTCTGTGTCTGGTTTCTCTTAGGATTTCTTCCTCACATCAACTCAGGGAGTTTCTCCTTGCCACCATTGAGGGATAGATGTTAGAGATAAATAGAGATAAACTTTTCCACATGTCAATGTCAATTATTAAAAGTGCTGTACAAATAAATTGAATTGAACTCAATCCTAATTGGCAATAATGCATGGCCTGTCTTGCAGAATAGCAGCTGTACATGTCTGTGTTTGTGTGTGTGTGTGTGTGTGTGTGTGTGTGTGTGTGTGTGTGTGTGTGTGTGTGTGTGTGTGTGTGTGTGTGTGCACGCATTGCTCTCACCTTTGCTGGTGTTTCTGCAGGTCATAGTGATCTTGTTCTTGGAGTTCAATGCATCGGCCTGACTCACGTCACACAGACTCTTCTGAAACACAGGTTTTTTTATTCACTCACTTACCACTTACACAGTATTCTGTGGTGTTTGGTACTCTCTCTCTCTCTCTCTCTCTCTCTCTCTCTCTCTCTCTCTCTCTCTCTCTCTCTCTCTCTCTCTCTCTCTGTGTGTGTGTGTGTGTGTGTGTACACTAACCATTCTCTTCTTTTTAACAGCTGTGTGGCTGCTGGAGGTTTCAGTCAAGAAGATGCTAGAAAACACACTGTCGATAGAAGTTAGCGATGAGTCTGTTAAAAAAAAAAATAGATACACATACTGTGGGTGATTCTGTGACTGGCTTGTCATGGGTGTCCTACTGATAATACATTTAGAAATATATACAACAATCCATGTGTTTATTCGATTCATAACATTAATAAAAATCTCTTTTTTTTCTATCGACTTAATCCTGTTGACACTGAGTAGTGTGTTGACACTGAAAATTCCAACAAGAAGTATATACTTCAAGCATCCAGGAGGATAAACTTATTTAACTTATACAGTGTGGAACGTCGATGTCAGCAAATGGGTGTCTACAAGGATAAGACCAGGAGCAAATGAAAGGATAACAAAAACACGATTTATTAACAAAACAAAAACATAGACAGGGCGAAAAAATAACACAAAAACATGACAGGGCAAAGTAAACACAGAAAATAACAAACTGAGCAGAACAGGAAAAGACAGGAAAAGAAAAGTAATAAATAATTAATAATAGAAATAATTAATAATAGTCAATTATTAGCAGGTGAGTAGTGAGGAGAACACGTGACACACAACACGCTTGCCAGAACACCCCTTAATGTTTCAGCAGAGAACATCCAATCAAGGTCCTGACATTTCATGCACTCAGCACTCAAAAGTCAGTTGTAGTAAGACAGAATACATGTGTATGAATAAGAGGGAGGGAAGTAGAACAGTGGGGTTACATGAGACAGAGATAGAGGTAGCAGCGATGAGGATGTTAAGGTTCTCTTTAGGAGTGATGAGGATGGACAGGATTAGGAACGAGCACATCAGAGGGACAGCTCAGGTTGGCTGTTTTGGGGAAAAGGTCAGAGAGGATAGATTGAGTTTGGACATGTACAGAGATGGTTCTATTGGTAGAATGATGTTGGAGATAGAGCTGCCAGGTAAGAGGTCAAGAGGAAGACCAATGAGGAGATATATGGATGTGTTAAAAGAGATCATTAAGGTAATTGGTGCAAGAGAAGAGGATGCAGAGGATATAGTTAGGTGGAAACAGATGATTCGCTGTGGTACCCCTAATGGGAAAAGCTGAAAGTAGAAGTTATTTTGTGTATTTGCTAAATCAAGGGCAATTATCACAACACTGTTATTTACTCATTTAAGTGCAAATGGAAAGATGTTTGTTAGAGAAACCTTAGTGTGGCTTGGATGGATAGATTGCAAGTTTTGGAATTTCTTTTCTTGATTTTTTTTTTAGGAACCTCCTATTCATCTGTACCGTAATACGAATTACAGTATAAAGTATAACTATGTCCAGCCATTAGGGGTGTAATGACACGGTGTATCATATCCGTTCATTCTATGTGAGACTCGACACGTATGCATATAAAACAATAAATCCTTCAGTCTCATTCATTAGTCGAGGTTGAACTAATGATTTAAACTTTAATTTAATTTAAACTTTTCATTTAATAAACGCCACACTCTCGCCACTGAAAAACTCTCCCTTTATCTCAGATCCAGGCAGACTCCAGGGGTTTACAGAAACATGTTTGAGCCAGTAGCATAGCATAGTAGCATAGCATAGTAGCAGGGGTGAAGCATGTTTGAGCAAATCACATACCATTCTCCTTCTTCTTTTTTTCTCTTAGCAAAATGTTACTGGACTCATTTGCCTCCAGAGCTTCAAAGTCCCATTGCTTATAGACTTCAGGAGCAGGACAGAGCCCTAGAGAGACAGAAAGAGTGAGAGACTGACACCAAAATGCAATACTCTGTAGAGACAAAACAGCACTAGATTCTATAACAGCTCCTTTGACCTAAATACTTGTGAACTCCAATACTCAGTGCGACAGTTCACACGGCAGTGACTCTTTTCATTTCCTTTCAACATCCATGAAAACTCTGAGCCTGATTTATTGCTTCGAAACTATTTTAGAATTAAGCGAAGTGAGTAAATCAGCAGCACGGCTCGGTTCTCTCTGCTCTTCTGTCACTGATATACCGTGAAAATAAAAATGTGATCAAATGTTTTTATTTACATCAAATGTCTTTATTAACATTTAAAACATTTTTTTTTTCATTTGATTATTTAAACTGTATATTCAGTAGCCATTCAGCTGCTTGGAAAGACAAGATATAACACTACAATAAACATGACAAGTGCATCTGATGTCTTTTTTCTTTGTAACAAATGAAAACATATTTAATTAATTTATTATTTAAAGTAATTCAAAGAGTTCTACAAACTTCATCCCAAATAACATACATTGTGGCGGTGGCATCCACGTCCACAGACTTCAGCACCATGGCCAGCGCATCTGATTGTGGCTGCAAGGTGGAGCGACCAAAAGCACGCCAAAACCTGTTGGACCAATCAGGAGCATCCACCAACTAATCACCCTGTAGATGAAGAATCCTGAAGGGAACCAGGCTCAGCAGTGGGGGCAATAAACGGGGTGTGCTTCGAATAAACGACTAATGTGCTGTGCTTCTCTCTTTCTTTTTTGCAGAATTGGTGATGTGAAGGAGACTGCTCAGCTGAGCCCGCCACGTTGCCTTGCCACATCACCTTCCTTTAACGACTACAGCCACCAGCACCTCTGCACCTTCACCTCAGCCACTCACTCCTTGATGCTAAATTACCCACTGCTTATTTACACTTTGTCTGAAATCACTAACAAAAGAGGGCACAGTTAACTCAATCTCCCAACCCTAACCTTCTTTCGTTCTTTCTTTCTTATGTAAGTACAAGCCGCTTTCCAGGTGATGCCAAATGACGTCAAATGCACCTAATGTGATGCCGTTAGCTTTAGTAGAATATGTTGAATTTTTAACATTTTGAAAAATAAATTGCACAGCATGTCAAATAAAGTTAATGAAATAAAATCATTCTGGAAACAAACAAGTTTCACCTCCGGTCCACTGGTAAACGGTGGAGCACAGAGCTGTGAGGAAGGTTGGATCACAGAAACAGCAGGACTGTGGGAAGCAGCAGGAGAAGCAGCAGAACAGCACCTGACTCAGTATGCTGGGCAAATCCTAATGAAACAAACACCACAAAGCATCTCAAATCTCAGGATTATCCAAATATCTACCTAACTGCAACAGCTATATATGGTTGAAATGACAATAAAAAGCTTCTTGACTCTTGACTTCTTGACTTGTAACATCACCAGAATGTGCTGCAAGTGTAACACAATCATCAATACTGTATGTGTTTTTGTTATATCTCAATATATGTTTAATATATCTCAACATTAAGATCCCAGCACACTGTAAAGGTTTTTCATGTTTGCTCAGTACAGTAGTGTAGACTACCTGAAGAAAGATAGTGCCACTGTTAGAGGACAAGCTCTGGGTCAGAATGCTGATGTAATTCTCTGCAATCCGGCCGAACAGTCGATCCTGTGCTTTCCTGTCCGGCTGAGAGAGAGAGAGAGAGAGAGAGAGAGAGAGAGAGAGAGAGAGAGAGAGAGAGAGAGAGAGAGAGAGAGAGAGAGAGAGAATATAAGAAAAATTGAGATAGGCTGTCACTCAGAATGATAATTTTGGTCCTAAACAGTGCCGCAGGTGATGGTGCAGAAAGCTAAAGTGCTGGAAATCTGTCCCCTGGTGCCTCCTCTAGCTCTGACACGCATGTGGGGAAAGATTTATTACCATATTGCTGATGCTTATCCAATCATAGAATCTAGAAGCCATAAAATTGACTTCTCACGCTTGCCTTAAATTAAAACCTTGACCTAAAAATATACTTGCAAACTTTTCTCAGCCAATAAATTAAAAAAAAAAAAAAAAAAAAACTTACCTGAAAGTTCTCCAGGAAGAGCCACCAGAACGAATTGATGACGAAGCTTTCCACAGTGGGGGAAGAGAGGATGTTATGGAAGACAGTCTTTAACCTGGGCTATAAAATACAATTTTATACACACACACACACACACACACACACACACACACACACACACACACACACACACACACACACACACACACACACACACACACACACACACACACACATACACACACACACATCAAGTGAGCAATATAAACAGAAATTGCTGCCATTGGTAAAAACTTTTTGAAGATTCTTTTTGATGTGACATTTTACTACTGCATTAAAAACACAGTGATGAGGACATCTGAAATGGATAAACCACTAACATTATGCTGCAGTAGGATATTTTGTCTAATATGTCATCATTCAGTGTGCCCCCGTGCCTGTGGATGTATGAACGGTCATCCTGGATTAGACCACTGACAACAGGACAGAAATGTTTCCTCATACAATTATAATTAATCTCAGGTCGATTGCGCTTTTTCCTTTGGTGCTTCCACCACTAAAATCTCACATGTGCAGTCGTCTATCTACTGACGTATTTGATGTAGATCTAAATACAGATTTCACTGTTTCTTTTGAAACTCAGCCAGCTGACAAGGCTTTGTGACTGAAGCTCCTGCATTCAGTGCACCAATAATGAAGCCGCTTTAAAAGTTTTCTCTTGCTGTCATCTTTCTCCATATTCCAGATGAACTCGGTCCTGCTTGGCATTTTTGGACATGCCACAGAGCGTGGTGATTTGGTAAAAACTAAAATATATCACCTGTCTATTATGTACTGGACACCCTAGAAGGGTTGCCAGACTATTGTAGGGCACAATTACTGAGACACAGTACAGACAATATAGAGATGCCAGTCAGACAAATGTGCATGTATTTGGACAGAAGATGCTGGCGTACCGGAGGAAAACCACTGAAGCAAATGGAGAACATGTAAATATCACACACACACACACCACACACACACACACACACACACACACACACACACACACACACACACACACACACACACACACACACACACACACACACACACACACACACAGGGTGGAGACAGGAATCATCCCCATAACCTACGAGGCAAACATGCTCATTACTAATCCGCTGTACCCCACTTAAGGCAATATAATAATTTTTTTCTTTATTATTTTTTTATTATTTATTTCATTAAAAAACATTTTTATTCAAATGAATAAATATTTTACAACAATTTTTTTTGCTACTGTCTTTAAAAAGGTTACATTAATTATTGTACGAAAAACTGTTGGATTATTCCAATCCCTATATAATACTACTTTACTGCACTATATAATCACTGATGATTTTAGTATTCATTTATTATGGTTTTATTCTTTCCACATATAATTTATGAAATCCTATAATTACAGAAGTACCTTGTGCACTAGGTGGCGCTGTGCCTGTATGACACTTGTGACGATGGCACTATATGCTGTATTGTGTGGCAGAGGTACTGGAACATCACCAAACTGTGGACACTGGTACAGCTCCACCATCTTGGGTATGTCCATCATCTTCTACACACACACACACACACACACACACACACACACACACACACACACACACACACACACACACACACACACACACACACATTTTTGTAACAGTCCCTTTAAATAAGACTTTCAGACCTGAGATATCAAATCATTCATACACAATGGTGCAGTTGTAACAAAAAGAAAAAAAGCAGGAATTAATGAATGAGTGTGAGTGTAATGAATAAAAACATTATTCATTACAATTTATTACCCTACTTATTTCAATAAATGCATCATACATTTAGATAGACCCTCACACACACTCTCACACACACCCTCACACATACAGACACATGCTGATACGGAGCCTGGGGCTCATAATCCTCTAACCTTCTCAGTGACCGTGTGACTCTTGCACGAATTTGAGCAGAGGATACTGCGGGGCTTCTCTCTCTTCTCTGTAGTGATAACACACACACACACAATAATATCCTGTAAGAACAGAGACAAATTTTTACTTTCTGTAGAATGATCGATCGATTGATCGATCGATCGATCGATCTATCTATCTATCTATCTATCTATCTATCTATCTATCTATCTATCTATCTATCTATCTATCTATCTATCTATCTATCTATCTCCATTGACATCAGAAGCATTCTTTGATTCCCAGTTGATTATTAGTTAATATCAGCAAAAATATGAAACCATGAAACCAATTTTAGGCTAAATAAAAGATATTTATATAATTATCACATTTTAGTTCTTCATACTTGCCATTAGCCGTAGACTCCAGGTGGCCGACTGTATTCTCATGACTGCTCTGAAACACACAACCGTGGATAATAACATAGATCAAATATAGAAGTTTCAGGTAAGGTTTTAAATTCACCTAGAATTAAATAAGAAACTGGTCTTTGCGAGGACAGACCAGATATCCCGATATTCACCATTTGTCCAACACAGTCTTCAAATCCTTCACTATAATCACAGAGAAAAGAACTGCTTCATCCTAAAAGGTGTCACTACAAGCATTTCTGTTGACCTTATTTTATTTTTACATCATTTTAACAATTGATGTAGTTTTGCAATGTGAACAATAAACTGTAATCTTTTTAGTAGTTTTATCTCAGGTGTAAAACATTTCATAAGTCAACAGACCTGTAGGCAAACATTCTAATATTAAATGGTATTGTTAAGTTGATAAGTTTTCTGTGAGGCAAAATAGGGTTCTCTAAGAAGTATTCCCACTATGATATTCCAAGAAGATTTACTTATAATAATGATTGCAAACGATCGTTTAAGAATGACAAAATGATAAAATTGTTTGATGATAGTGTATGTTTCATACTATTTATTATGTGAATTAATACATTTATGCTCAGTGGTAACTCTGTACTTAGTGGAGCAATGTTATGGTCAAGCTAGCATCATGCCAGTGACCTTCGAAGTCCCATGGCAGAGCTGCCAGGTTCCAACAGGCCTGAGCTTGATCAGCAGAATTCCTCTGGACTTGCGCTTCCATGCACAGTGTGTGTCCTTCTCACACAAACTGAGTGTGGTGCCTGAACACTTTTGGCAAGTTTACTTAGCTTTGCTCCTTTGACATTCTGTTTGCGCTGTTTGTTGCTGGGTTTCTAAACAAAGTCAGGCGTGATTGGCATTCTGTGCCATTGTTTATGTGCTCACTTTGGGTAGTTCTTTTTTCCCAGCTCTGCTGCAGCATACAGAGTGAGGATGATTGGTGGTTCTGTATCATTGGGAATGGTGTGTGCCATGGTATTGATGTCAGTGGTACTTTAATCATTTAATCATTGCAATATCACTGGACAGTTTAACCAGCTCATGTAAACTAGTTCTTTGGAATTTGCAAGCAGCATTTTACAGGTCCATACACCCAGACTCTGTGAGCGATATATTCAGAGACAAGTTAAAACTGTTGTCTAAGCAATCGCACAGAGTACAGAGTCATAATATTAGGCAAAATATGCAAGATTGGTGGTTTCATTCAAGATGGCTGTGTTTGGACAATGGACAGTGGTGAATTCGGTGATTACTATAACTATTATTATTATTATTATTATTATTATTATTATTATTATTATTATTATTATTACTAACACCAGATCTACACCCATATCTGCTGGACTGCTACTTTCTGAAATTCTTAGCATCAGTGTGGTGTCGGAGTGTACGGCTGGAATTTTAAGCAGTACATGTGGCATGAGCTATGAAGTCAAACCCAGATGATAATCAAATAATTTTTAAACAGAGAATATGTGTTGATTACAACAATTATACCACAGCCTGGTCAGAGAATCAGAGAATGTTAATTTTCTATAATAAGCACAAGATGGATTGTTTCACAGAGAGTCTAGTATTACTGATAACTCAAATCACATAATTTAAAGCATATCATCATTACTCTCTTTTATGATGGTTCTAACTACTGAGTGAGTTGCATGACTTTAGATAGCAAAAAAAAAAAAAGCAATGGCAAAAACACTATTTTGTTGCAGAATTAAGGCTTTGTCTGGCATTTGGGTGAAAATTGTTTACCGCATTTGACAGGGGGAAATTCCAATTTACAAACTCAAAACCTGGTTTTATACGTTTTTGTCCGTTAGCCTCTTATCAGAGTCTTGATCTTGGCTCAGAGGAGTGGTCCCTAATGAGTGGTCGTCTGCTGTTTTTGCCTATCCACCAAATGGGTTTGATGTGTTGTGTGTTCTGAGATGCTTGTCTGCTCACCACAGTCGTTTTAATTGCTTATTTGTGTTACTATATACTTCCAGTCCAGTTTCAGCCTCCCTTTACCCCGCTCAAAGGATGTTTTTGGTTATTCGCACCATTCTAAGTAAACTACTCACTGTTGAGACTGTTGTGTGTGAGACCTGGGAGATGTGTTAACAACAACAATGCCATAGTTAAAGTCACAGAGGTCCCCTCATTTTGATATTTTGACAATAAGCTCTTGACCTCCATCTGCCTCATTTTATGGATTGTGCTGCTGCAACTTGATTGGCTCACTGCATACATGAGCAACTCTACAGGTGTTCCTATTAAAGAAGATGTGGTTAAACCCATTGCTAATTCTACTATAGTAGAATATTGATCTTTACAGTAACCTTTATAGGTAGATGTAAACAAAGGTTGAGTTACCTGCACAGGGCTGCTGTGTCTTTGCAGCAAAGGTAGGTGGGAAATTTCCTCACTTAGACTCTCCATGGTCCCAACCAAACATGCTAATACATACTGGGTTGAGGAAAATCAAAGCAATGGGGAAACAAACTTGGGTTTTTGAAGGATGAAGTCCAGCACAGGACTAACCTCAGGACTTATTAAATTGTGCCCCACAACTGAGACAGTCCCAAAAAACTGCAAACAAATTGGAAACATCCTTCTGACCTTAACCACTTAACTACAACAACCATTTTTCACACATGAAATACATAACACTGGATAATTCTTACCTCTGAGTAAACCTAATCCTGAGTTGTCTTGTTTTATGATTCACACTGTTCATACTTTACCCGGGGTTAGCAATTAATCCTTATTATTCATTGGCATTTTTATTTTTGTTGCTTAGTTCACCAGGTGGTTGTTGATATCCAGCATTCACAAATTTTTGGATCAGGTATTTACCTCTTGATACGACACGCACTTCTGTGAAGTTTAGTCTTTTGCTGCTCGACGTTACCAAGCTGGTTTTGTTACTTTGCAGCAGTTGTGATATGTGATTCATGTGATGAGGAACACGCTGTTCAATTTCTGATTGGGTATCTATTCAATTAGCATCTACTGTAGCTGTAACGTTATAACACTACATCATTTCACACTGTATGTGTTTGGCACTGCAATGTGGGGTGAACACTGCAAATCCTGCTCCTGAAGAGGGTTTTATAACCCCTAAATTACTACTGTGAACCTTCCTCTACCTGTGGTTAAATACAAGCTTTAGAACGACAATAACCTTGAATGTAAGTTCAGCCCTAATCTGTGCTAAACTACAAACATCCAGGACCACGGCAACACTTACACTAGAGCTCATGGCACCCACTTCATACTTTTATCCTAATTTAATTTCCTTAAGGATACAGATAGGGGCATGTGATAACTCCTGAAGTCTCTTACAGTCCTGCTTTACGGTCATGGGGTTCTCTCTGTCATCCTCGTGCCACACCATGACAGGCACACACAACCTGTTTACATCAACTTCTACATTCGGTGCTTCAAACATACTGTAGTACCTAAAGCAAAGAGAATAAAGAAAACAAAGTATTTAAATCTACGTTTATCTATAAACATATATCAATTCATGAGCAGTTAGAAAACTAAAGCAGAATGACAGAGTGCCAAATTGTACACACACGCACACACATGTATTCAACTGTTAGTTTAGTTTGTCATATGGATAACAAAGAAGTTAAGTTTGAAACTGTAAGGTTAATTTAGACGTTTTGACCCTTTTGGCATATAGACCCATTCTCTGAAAAATAATCTGAGCGCTGACAATTTCATCTCTAATTTCATCGAACAGTGTCACAAACAGTAAGCACCACAGATTGTTTGAGTCAATTTAACTCACATGAAAGAAGCCAACATTTCAAGATTAATACCTGGGCGCTTTCCCCGACGTTCCCTTGCTTTATTATATGCTCGACTAAATGTTTGTGCCACGCGGAGTTTGTTACTATGGCAACTAGAGACAACGGCGCCGCCATTTTGTAAGGGGCAGACAGTATAGCGTTCTGGTTGACTTTTAAACCGATTTTAGTCAAACCAAGACTTAGGTTAAGCAGTGAGCAAATAATAAAATAGACAAATAAACAAACAAATATAAATAAGTAAATAAATGTGTATTAAAATGTGAAAAAAGTGCTCACGGTTGTGGTAAGCCATTGAGGCCAAAGTCCTTTAAAGGAAATTTCTACCCATCATAGTGCCCCATAGCAAATAATCTAGAGATGCCAGTCAGCATGCAACATGTCCTTTGGATGGATCTTTCTTTTGTCACACTGAAATATATTTTTATTGTTTAAAGTTATGTTTTTCACATTTTTCCTCATTTTAGAAAAACATTTTGGATGATCTGGATGTTCGGAAGTCTCTCTGCTTTACGTACTACAGAAAGCCAGTCGTTTGCTAACATTTACTGTATGAATGTAGACGGTATATTCTGAATTGCACTTTTAACTTTCAGCCACTGGATCTAAGTAGACTACTGCTAAATGCAACAGATCTTATAAAATACTCATCTTTAGCTGGCATTTACATTTCTTACACAAGATCAGCAGTGTAGAGTTTATGAAGAAATGTGTGCTATTCATAAGGACATAATAAAGTGGCCTGTTTAATTGAGCAGAGTGCCTCGGTTGGATCCCAGGAGCACTGGATGCGAAGAGGGAATACTTTACAAATTGGATGCCATCACACACTAGAGGAATTACCCAGAAATACCTATTTAAAGGAATTACTTAGCATATACTAGAGGCATGTTTCTGGGAGGTAGGATCCTTGATCCTGAAGGACACTGAATTATGTTTGGTCAGGACATGCAAAGAAACTTGTTTTCAATCATGTTTACACAGGCTCATTTTGATTAAGCTATAATTTGTTTATTTCTGATTATAATACTTATTTTTATAATTAAATTGAAAAGAAAACACAAAGATGGTGTGCTTCCAATTTTGTAGCAACGGTTTCAGTAAGGGTGAGATGGTCAGGTGTCCCCGTACGTTTGGTTCTATAATTTGACATTTATTTTGTGATTGCTGTGGGCAAAAATGTTTGAATTTTCAAAACTGTGATCAAGATGTAGGGTATTTTTTTTTTTTTTTTGCATGAAACTACTTTCACAGAATACTTCATAATACACTCCTACCTAGGGTTGCCACCCGTCCCGTGAAATACGGAATCGTCCCGTATCAAATCAATATGGGACGCGATTTGGCCCGTATTTTACATAGGTCCACATTATACAGCATCCCATGTAAATCACCCCACCCGCATTGTGTGGAGACGCATCCTATTCTGCCCCTGAATGGGTAATACTCGTTGCCATCGTTGGTTTGATTGGTTTGTTTTAGGGTTACGGGCTGTGAATCATGGCCAATCAGAGTCAGAGGAGGGCGGGACGTACTTTGGACAGAGTCAGAGTGACAGAAAATCCATATGAAACGATGGCATAACCTAACCTGCCTAACATGCTGTCCATATCAGCCACATCTTAAGCATCCCAGCATCCACTGGTTATGTGGAAAGGATCTTTTCTAGAATGGCCAACAAATGGAGTGACAGAAGGAACAGGTGCTCTGTGGAGCTCATTTGATCACTTTTAACTTTGAGCAGTCCTGTTCAGAGTTTTACTGCAAATGTTTGAAAGACAAACAGCTTCTCAGTGCTGCACGAAGTGACAAGAAGTACACTTATAAAAGAAAGTATAGGCCTGACATGCTCCAATACTGCACACTACTACTTCTGATCTGCTGATATTCACTGATACACTGATATACATCCACTGATGTTATTATGTTCATGATGTTCATGGAAGATCTTTTGCAAGTTTGCAAGTTATAATTACTAAGTTATGGATTAAGTTAACCCTAACCCCAGCTGCGGCAGGCATCCCTTATTTTTCTGTATTGAAGGTGGCAACCCTACTCTACCAGTGAAGACACATATGTAATTACATTCTTTGATAGCTGTGCTCATAGGCTTTGGCTAAATATTTGTTGTGTTGATGTCACATGAGGCGTCTTGGTCCAAATATGTGGTAACATTGAAAAATTGCAATCTCCTCTGAATATTGTGGAGTTTGAGATGGTGTTGATTTCTGCAATCAAAATTTCAAAATCCTGGAGGAACTGCATCATTCAACTGCATCATTCATGAATTTACCAACCTGATATAGTCCCATTCAGTAGGATTGATTCTTATAATAATTATATGCAAAGAGGCCTTGTAGTAATACACTATACATTTATTCAAACATAATAAGACAATAATAATAAGTAAATAATTATGTCTTTTAAGTGCTGTGGCCCCTGTAGCCTCATCTTTTGCTGATGTAGTCCATCTGCCTCAAGCTTTCTAAAGCTTTTCTGCTTTCTGAAATGCTTTGCTGCTCACCATGACTCTAAAGAGTGGTTATTTTATTCATTAACCATAGTCTTCTTGTCAGTTCAATACTATCTGACATTTCTCATCCTAATCCTAGCTAGAGCTCATGCCCCACGAAGGCTTCAGATAGTGAGTTAACTTGGCCTTCCACCGCCCTTATTTTTCACCTCTGCATATCCAATTTGCATTCTCTAATGCCGTTGTTTGCTTTCCAGCCTCCTGGAGCTTCATGTTAAATATTCCCTTTCCCCTATTGTGTGTAAGCAGCTAGCAGTCGCGGATCAGTGCACCCAGCAGCCGGCAGTGTGCAGGAGGGCACAAGCTTTTAACCCCCAACACACACACAAACACACCATTCTAGCTCTTTCTGAATCCCTGACCCTGATTGACACCTGCATGCACACACCATCCTTTTTCATTCTGCCTTTTTCAAACCCTAGCCCTTCTCCATCTCACATACACTGCACACTCCCACATGCAGTTCTGCATTCAGCGTACACAAAAAAAACACACATACAATATCCACATCATAAAGTACACACACTATCAGTGACGCGGGGGTAAAAACGGACCCAAGTGCAGGATAGCGTAAATTAAACAAGGATTTATTAACAAAAAACACCGAACAGGAACACGGACTCATGACAGGACGACTACAAAAGACAACAGAGGATTCCACGCTGCTCAAGGCAACGTGGCTCAACTAAATAGTACAAATAATTAATCAGACATGAGGGACAGGTGTGCAGAGGCGGGGAGGAAAAGACAAGGGCGGGGCAGACACGTGAACACAGAACATAAACAAAAAGGCACATGGCCAAAGTCCGGGCAGAGTCCTGACACATACACACAGCTTTACAGCAAGAATGTAAAGGAATAGCTGAATCCAAATCACACAAATATGTGTTATTATGTACCTGTCTGTTGGGTATCTTCTGTCAAGCTAATCTGGTAAAGGTCAATATACTCGACTCTGTAAAATACATTTTTTTGTCAAATTATTTAAATATAAAATTTACAGCATTTGCCTTTATTCAGCGTGACTTACAGAAGTGCTTGTAACTAAAGGATTGTAACTAAAAAGTCAGGAGGTAATCGAAATGTTGAGAAGAAGCATGATGAGAAGAAGCATGTTAGGAAGAAGCATGACAGAATGGTGAACATGTAGAGCTTAAGCCTATCGAGTAGAAGGTTGTGATTTCCATGTCCCATGTCCTCCAAGCTGCCACTGCTGGGCCCTGAGCAAGGCCCTAAACGCTCAATTGCTCTGTTGTATATAAAATGAGCCCTTCCCAGGTGCTCTGGGTGAATCGAAATGTTGTAAATAAATTTGAATACACACCTTGTATGGCCATGGTGTTGTCAGAAATGTTCCATTTATTTCACTTTTTTCTGTATCACAGGCACACAGGAAGTCTGGAGTCTATCCCAGGGGACCTTGAGCACAAAGCCGGGGACACCCTGGACAGTGTACAAGTTCATCGCAGGGTGCAATCACATACATTCACACAATGGACAATTTCATGATGCCAGTTAGTATAGATGTTTTTGGAATGGAAGAGAAAAACTGGAGCACAGCCGAGGAAATTCCCAAAGTACAGGGAGAACATTTACAGTCCACACATGCAGGGTGGAGGTTGGAATCAAACCTCCATCCCCTGTGGTGCGAGGTAAAATATTCTAACCACTAAGCCACAATGCCACTACTACTTAAACTACTACCAAATTGGGTAATAGCCTTACCTTGCAAGTTTAATTAGGTTAGTAAACAAGTTCAGATATATTATTCCTGTAGTCTTTTTACTTTTTAAAATAGTGACTGATTTTTTTAGTGTTGAAGTGCATAAAACCTGAATATTTAGATGTCATGTACTGTAGCATGCATTTCTGTTGGTCAGAACAGTTTGTTAACTGTTTACTCCATGTGTCCTAGATAAATGGTGTCTCAGGGCCCAGACAAGAAATTGAGCAAGAGTTTGTTAATCTCTTCAGTTTTATTTCTCAGGGCGTGAACAATCGATCTGAGAGATTGGTGGCACTTCTATCGCTGGTGTGTGTTAGATGTAGGCAGATATGTGACGCCATAAAGCAGATCGAGTGCAAGCATTCAAGCCGCAATGAGGTTAGGGTGAAGAAACTGCTGAAGTGGTCTATGAAATTGATCTTGTGATTGAGACAGACAGATGTGATCCAGGTGTTTAATGTCTACTGAAAGGACTGTAATTTGGAATCAGGGTCAGTCCCACGATAAACAATAGAATAGGAGAAAAGACAAGACAATCTAGCTGGTGGTTAAAAAAACTCACGGGTGTGTAATAAGACAGAGAATCATCTATGAAATGGGATATCACCTGAAGGTCTTCATTAATGATTCCCTTTCATAGCCCTTTTCAAGCTCAATACTTTATTGTAAAAGAGTACAGAAGGCTAGGAGCTATTTTTATTTCATTTTCCAAGAAAAACTGTCAATGAGTCCTGATCTTGTTTATCATCCCATATCATAACATAGTGTGGAAATTCTGCTCATTCAATGAGAAGCCAGGCAGTTAGCAGAGGATGGTGATGTAACGAGTGGCAAAGCTTCAGTCTTCTCTAATAAAAAATGCATATATTTCTTTTGTTTTATCCAGGTAGATATTTGAAATGATGTCTAAAAACCTCCATCATAGCATATACAGCTAGGTTTTGCTCTGTGTCTACCTAAGGGACTGAAAGACTCTCAGTGGCTTGCATTCTAAAAAGGTGGCTTAAAATCTTTTGGCTTTGGTGGCCCAACACACTGCCTAATGTTGGCTCAGTATTCGCAAGGTGGATTAAAAGGTGGCTAAATGTGGCTTTGGGTGTTATGCCAGTTCCAGACTACAATGGAGGTCATGAGCACATACACACATGCACCATACATCAGCAATATCTCCTGCATTTAAATCAGCAGAAACAAAAGTTACAACCACATAGAGTCCCTATAATGCAATAAACACACACACACACACACACACACACACACACACACACACACACACACACACACACACACACACACACACACACACACACACACACTATACATGTGGGGAAGCACACACATTCACTCATCATGCTATTCTCCAGCTCCCCTTCTGACTCCTTGGCTCTGCTTGAGACCCAGATGCACAAACAAACACACAAGTTCACACTAGGCTTGGTTTTATCCCTTCAACAAGCACTGAATCTTGGAAATACTAGGCAAATAAATAAATAAATAATACAAATTTACTAGGAAATTGACAGGTAATAGGATCCTGATGTAATTTTGTTTAGGAGTCAGACTGTGGAAAGTGAATGTGAAAGACAGGAAGGAAGAAACTCCCACATGTACACACTGTTCTGTACAATACAATATTTATTATTTTTTTTATTTTTTGGCAAAACAAATCCTACCACTGTTTTATTTATGCTTGGTAGACCTAAGAACAGTGATGCTTTTCACAGTGATTCAAAAGTGATTCATTTATTTGCTAGTCAAATCATTTTAATGCAATTCCTATATGAATAATAAAGATGCATAAATCGATATTAGATCTATTAAATAAGGCACAGGAGAGAAAAAAATGCATTTTAAATCCCATTTTTTCCCTAGTACTATAATGGTGGTGCAGCAATCCTGCCAAAAAGAGCAGAACATAAATATCATTTAATATTTCAAACATGTGGTAGGAGACATTCTCCAATTTATTCATGAAGTGCCAATGCACATTGTCCAAACATCCATCAAAATGGCAGCCAGGGCAGTTCTAATCCCAAACATCACCTCGACCCCAATATTTCAGCTGGTGCGTGCAAAATGGTGGCCAGTGTCATGCCCTGACATTTTACTGTTGAGTCTGTATGTCTCCAGGCTCTTTCGCCTGCTGTCATGGAGACGATAACAGAGAGATTCGGGGATAGCCAGCGGGTGTGTATTTTGATGAACCAGCTCATGTGAGTTTGTGTGTAAAGTCACCAGTAAAGATCCCAGATTTCATCAAAAGATCAGCACGGTGGCTTTCAGCCTAGGCACCCGTTCTCTTTACGTGTCACTGCTTGATGACAGTGTTATTGTGATAGTGTTTCCACTGTTTCAGCTGGTGTATTGCTACCAGCTGTTTTTGTATGTGAGTGCACACCTTGATGATAAGCAAAAATCATTCATCTATGAACAAGGCTAATAATTATTACCGCTCCATTGCACAGAGAGGTGAATTTTGCGCCACACTGTTCATGAATGTTTTTTTTTTTTTTTTCACGGGCGTTTCCTAAGGCTACACACGGATGATCGAGGTTATGCTCCGAAGCACTACAGTACTCTCTTGTAAAAGGTGGTTCCTTGGGGTTTTATACTGTATAGAAGCCTGTGGTTGTGTAAATGGCCCAATGGACCTGTAGAGAGCAATGAAAATTTTATATTTAAACAGTTCTATAAATCAAAAAAAAAAAAAATGTGTAAGATTAAATCAATTTAAATTTATACTGTGTTTCATGTCAAACTTTTTTGACTTAAAAAAACACACTTTTAATGATCAAACTTAATGGAAAATCGTTCAAACAAAACATTGCCAAAATAAAGCCATTTGTTAAAACAAATACCGAAATCAAAACTATATACTGTACAAGCAAATGGATGGCTACTAGTTTAAATGTGTCACATTTAAATTTTTGAGTAATTTAACTAGAACGTAGCACTGCTTTAAGGTCAGAAAAAAATGGTATAAAAATGATATAGGAATGATCTTTTTTGCTTAACAGAACACAGTTTCATACATTAAGCACCTTTAGCATTTTCATTAATTAAAAGTAAAATTACAGGCAGTCTTCCGTATCACACATACAAATACATTACAGTGAAATCAGCCCCCGCTAACCCCCATAGCCCCATTCAAATACCATACAGTAGTTAGTTAGGGACCTGCAGGTCAGAGAGCTGTGTTAGCTCTGACACAGTGCCCTTGCTCAAAGGCTCAACAGAGTCTCAGCTCATGAGCTTATCACGTACTTATGTACATCGCTCTGGATAAGGGCGTCTGCCAAATGCAGTAAATGTAAATGTAAATGAGCTTCTGAGCTTCTTCAGATTGCAAGAACCATAACCACATAGCCACCAGAATTTGATCATTTCATCTTCATAAGAGGCAAAATCTTTACACTGTAATCCAATCATTATTTATATATTGAATTAATCTCATTTTTAACCACTTTGCATCCACTAAAGATGACAAAACATTAAAAAAAAAAAAAAAAAGATACTTCCCAAAGCAATCTTATCTCTGGCATAGCCCCATACCAATCCCTTCCTTTCACCACCAGAGGTCATTATACCCTGAATACTGATTTGTGTCCATGTCCATGTCCTTGCTGTCTTTTTTTTTTCAATTTCTGTTCATAGAGTCTACCTCTGGAGCTGTAATGGCTTCAGTTTCCACCTCCTCAGCTGTATTGATTGCTTCCTCGGAGATATGACTGGTTCACTTATCAATATCAAGACTTCTTCATATATTCATCTATATTCTGCACCTTGAAATAGGTCATGGGGAAATTGGGGAAATCCATTTTGTTTATAATAACCCCACTTTCTGTGTGCCAGGTACCTTTGCTGTTCATAAATGACTATAAATATCATATAAAATAAATGTCTTCAGCATTTAATCTACTTGATGTTATCTGACTGATACCACAGGAGATCATGGAATGCAAGCCAACCCCCAGAGAAGAATATTCTTGAATCTCTGCAAGAATACATGAAAACTGGGACAGACATTCTCCCAAACCTTTGATATTTTATCCCCAATGAATTTTCCTTTCAAACGCATCAAATGAGAAATGCTCAGGATATTACTATAAACAACTGTTTCTATGTGTTGAGTGAAAAATGTGCTTGCTTTAATTAAAATCTACATCTATATGTGGTGTTATGCAATTCTTCCCATGATCCCATCTGGATATAGCTATAACATGCTTATAAGATGGGCTTGCGGATGAAGTCTCCACTGAAATCTCATAGTCTGAGGTAAAAATCCTTGGAGGTGACATGAAGAAATAGGAAACAGCACTGGAAGGAGGAATTAGATTAACTCTCTGGAGCTGCACCTCTTGAGCATGTGGTTGACGAATTGGATATACCGAACTGAGGCACCGGTAGAGCAGTAAATGTTTACTGCAGTCTGAATAGCGGTGATATCAAATTATATCAAAAATTCATGTAAGGAGCAGAGAGCTTTACAACTTGCGGGATTTTTTGAGATAGGCAGCAAGACATTTGGTAAGAATAGAAGTGCTTGCTTGTGAAGTCCCCTCATGCAGAGGACAATCATTATTGTATATATTTCATATAACATTGTACAGTATATTCACTCATTCATTCATTTTCTACCGCTTATCCGAACTTCTCGGGTCACTGCGAGCCTGTGCCTATCTCAGGCGTCATCGGGCATCAAGGCAGGATACACCCTGGACTAGGTGCCAACCCATTGCAGGGCACACACACACTCTCATTCACTCACACACTATGGACAATTTTCCAGAGATGCCAATTAACCTACCATGCATGTCTTTGGAACGGGGAAGGAAACCGGAGTACCCGGAGGCAGATACGCAAACTCCACATACACAAGGCGGAGGCAGGTATCGAACCCCCAACCCTGGAGGTGTGAGGCGAACGTGCTAACCAATAAGCCACCGTGCCCTTGTACAGTATATATTTCATATAAGTTCAGTGGTTGCACCTTTTACCTCCTTTCTCCAGTGGAGCCCTCCATTAGCCAATGAGACATTTAGTGGCTGGAAAAAAAACGTTTTTTCTTCATCATTCTGACTAAAAGCTACCTTTAATTTTTAAGTGAAATATTCTGAAACTGGAGACAACGTGGTGTCTTTCCCTTGACCCTGAATGCAATATTGCACCAGTCAATTGCAGAAATCTGCTTTCACACTGACCATTGAAGTGGCCTTGAATTGACAAGGTGACTGGCTGGTAGGAGCTTAACACCCTTTACTGGTTCTCCAATTATAGGAGGTTGGAATAATAAATCATTCAAACTCATCGATCCTTAGCAGGTGGGTTTGTTTAATTTTTTTGATATAACTGCATTCCAGCATAATAAGCAGGTGTTCAAGAATACAACGGCTGATATTCTGGATTCAGGATTCTTTAAACCGTTTCATCTAAATCTACAAAACCATTGGTTTTATGACCATTGGTAATTCTTTGCTGCTTAAATAATTTCAGGTACTTAAGGCGCTAGATAACTTGATAGCTCAATCTATAAGATCTGTAAATCTTAATTAACTCCAAGGGAAAACATGAATGTACAAGACAAAGTTATAACATTCCATATTTATTAACAATAGAGCAAAGATACAATGATTGTTTAGGTGCAGAAATTACATTATAATATAATGCAGATGTGCGATATCTGAATAACAAATAGAACAAAACTACAAAAAAGAACAGCCAGGAGACTTTAATACCAAACCACCACATTTGTGTGGATTTTTGTGTGTGAATTCTAATAACTAAATCCAAATTTATATCTCAGTATCCCAATTTTAAACATTTTTGGCCTTAGAGTACTCGAGGACTCGAGTGCTACAATAAGTGCACATTTCTCATTTCTTTGAGTCCTGGAAAATACTGGTAAAAAAAAAAACTAATCACAAATTTGCAAATCACCAGACCTGTGCCTGTTTCTTGACCTTGCCTGCCATCTTGGATTTGTTGTTATGTGCTTATTAAAGCTGCCTTACGTGCATCTGCCTAAGCGTCTCAATCCTGACATTTCACTGACATTTTTATCCAAAGTAGTTTATAGTTGAGTCAGGATTAATCAGCTGAGGGTTACTCGGTGACCTTCAGTATATTAGCTTAATTCCACAATATGTTCCAATCATCTGCCTTGCATGAAAATATAGTCTCCAACTATTCTGTACATTTCTAAATAGCTAAAAGCAGCCACAGATTTCACTCGCCACTAAGAGAGACTTGATGTTTTGTAGACAAATCTCGTTATATATATATATATATATATATATATATATATATATATATATATATATATATATATATATATATATATATATATATATATATATCTTTTCAGCTTTCTCTCCAGCAAATACACAGGTGCAGCAAGATCATTTGCATGGTTTATATGTAGAACACAAGGTGCTTGGAGTAACACAATGATAAAATGACACTGGCATAAACTAATGCTTTAGCAAATCAAAAATCCATTATTTCTCATCACATGAACATTCTCCAACACCTTTTCTTGATGCAGTTCCAGGAGTTGTTGTTCCTCAACCAAAAAGCTTATTATGTTTCATAAGACCTGTATTTCCATCCCACTCACCGGCACTTAAATTAAGCATCTGGCTTTGCTATCTCTCCTTTCAATCACTTTTGTCTGTTCCCCATTCCTTATTCCTTGCAGGTCAGCCCCTCTACTTTAATGATACTGTAATTGAGCATTATTCAGCTAGCCTCGAACCGGTAATGGAACAGGTCTGTACGGGGAGAGCAATCTCGTACCGAGATGATTTGTTTGTATAAATGTTCATCCCTCTTCTCAGCCCAGTCAGTGAGAGTGCATGAACAGCCACTGGAGACGCTCTCTCTTAATCTCTCTCTCCCTCCCACACACAGACACACCACACACACTCACTTTCTTTTTGAATTGCCCTTGTAAACGCTTGGGCTTTGACACAGTCTACAGCAAACTACATATCCGCTGTGCTTTAATGCGTTTTAATATGACTGTGTGTGTATGAATCAAAGTGTATGTGTTAAGACAGGGTAGTGAGAAAACAAAAAAACCCAGAGATCTTAATGTCATGCATAAATGTCTCTGGGCAGTGAAATTGGCATGTACTGATGTGACACCTGCTGTTTTATCTGGATCTCAGAACAACATCACATAACAGTGTCTCATTCTGCTCCAGAAAAAAAAATAATAAATTTAATGAACACTGGGGTTAGGGATTGCATGGCCAAAGTTTTTATAATATTATAAGTTTGTCTTTCTCAGTCAAAAATCTACACATTTTATGTACACCATATGAATAAATAAATTTGTGGACATACAACCATTTCACTTTAGATTCAGTCCCACTTTGCTGATGTAATAACCTCTTTTTTGGAAAGGATTTCCACTAGATTTTGGTGTATGGCTATGGTGATTTGTATTCATTTAACAACATGAGCATTACTGATGTCAGGTGAGGTGGTTTGTGTGCCAATGGTGTTCAGTGGGATTGAGGATTTTTGCAAATCATCTACATGGAGCTTGCTTTGTGCACAGGGGTATTGTCATGCTGGAAAATGTGTGTGCCTCTTAGATCCAGTGATTGTCAATTGTACATTCTAACTTTGTGGTAGAAGTTTGGGGAAGAACTACATATGAGTGTCACTAAAATGTCTAAATATAATCACATTAGTGTCACTTTCAATGATGGGAAATTTAAAAATATTTGAATATGGAGAAATTTGGAAATGGACATCCATTTAGATTTTTTTCTGACATGTTGTGTGCAGATAAGATGACACCTATGTACCTGTCAGTACATGATTATCACTTTAATTAAAAAACTGACATGCACTGCATACAAGCTACAGATACAAATATTTACCAGACTGACAGCTTGGCCTGTGTTTTGGTGGATGGCAGCAGGTTAAATTACCATGGATATAACAGCAGGGTAACATGCATCATCCAATGTCAAATACTACAAAAGTACCTAAGAAAATGTAATCACAAACTAGCATTGAATTTTTTTGCACTTCAGAGCTCATACCGGCAATCAGTAATTACTTATTGTTTCAACAAATGGTTGATTGTGCTGGTATAACATTTACTGCAAGTGAGGTTTAATTAAAGGGACTGCACAAGAGTGTGTTTCATTTACTAACCTGAGACAGACACGGCTGCATGGATATGAGCCAAAAATAAGTTTCCTCAACAGTGAATTAATTCTGAACATTTGTGTTTTTATATTTATTGGTATAATTGGTATAATTTGAACATATTTCACTGTGAACAATACACTCTTTTCAATAAGGCCATAGGTTCATGAAATAGCAAATACAAAATATAAATTTATTTTACACTGTATGTGTATCTGTGGTCTCAGTCCTTCATTCATAATGTCTTACAGTTTTTTTGGATTGCTTAAGCACGATTTTCAAAACAGGGCCCATTTTTCAAAACACTACACACAATTAGCACAACCACACACACAATTAGCAAAACACTACAGATCCCTTGCATAATTAAACACTCTAGTGAAAACTATACACTTCTGTTTCAAAACCACACTTTGTTACCATATGAAACACACACGTTTCACATTACTATACTCTGTTTGCACGAGTTACACTCTGCTGTGATAAACCTAAAACACTTTTAGCATTTCTATTTCCCTATGATTAGAGTAGGCTACCATCAATAAAGTACAAATATAATGTAAATTCACCAAACACTACACAAGACCAATGTTGCAGATTGAAGAAACTCATTTATTTGTCAACACGCCCAAAATGTTCACATGTACTGTAAGTTTATGGAAAAAATACAAAAAAAAAATAGACATTGTCTCTTCGCCTAGCTGGATCTGGCCAGAAAATTTCATCAACATCGCAGGCAATTTTGTCATTAGTAAGACACCTTGGAAAGAAATGTCGTGAATGACGAATCCATCCTTGCATTGCTGCTACCTCCATCTGGTCACAGGCCTCCTCCATGGCTTGGACGAGGGGTACCTCAGCCTGGAGACGGAGATCATATACCTTCCACCGCCATGTCGAGAAAAACTCTTCTATAGGGTTGAGGAATGGAGAGTATGGTGGAAGATATAGGATGGTGAAATGTGGACGTTGCTGAAACCAGTTCGGAACCAGAGCAGAGCGGTGGAAAGACACATTGTCCCAAACAACAATATATTGCATATGATCGATTTGAATTGCTGCTGTTATCTTGTGCAATTGGTCCAAGAATGTAAGTATGAGTGCTGCCTCTTCCTCCCCTTCCTCCTGCTCCTTCTCGTTCTCCTTGTTCTCCTCCTCGTCTTACTCTTTCTCTGACTCTTTACATTGTGCTTGAAGACCTATGAACTCACCTGCTGCTTTTTATATTTAATTCAAGTTCAATTCAATTCAAGTTTATTTGTATAGCGCTTTTTACAATAGAAATTGTCTCAAAGCAGCTTTACAGAATATAAACATAGAGCAGAAGGTAAACATATATTATAGTGCTTATACACCTGATTGGTGTGTCTACAATTAAGCAAACAAGTATTTGCACACCTGATGACTGTGTTGACCCGATTTTTTGGACGGTGCAGTAATTTGACAGTCAGTGCTTTGGTATTGCATGGAAGTGACTTCATGATAGATTTTTGTGTGTAATGTATGTTAAGTGTGTTTAGTGTTTTGCAAATCACTGTGTGTAGAGTTTTGCAACAAGTGTGAGGTTGACAACGTGCTTATAGTTGTGCAAATATGGGCTGATGTTTTGCCTCTTGAGTGTAAGGTTTTGCTAATAGTGTACTACTTTTAATTTTAGTGTGTAAGCAATCCAAAAAACTGTATAACATTTGGTATACTGTAACCGCCTTTTATAAACCAATCATACTTAACAAGAACGATATCACCCTAGTTCTATTTGACTATCCTTTCACTAATAGCATAGGAATGTCAAAAGTATGCTCATGGATATAAAACTGTTGAAATGTCTATATTCTTGTAGAAGGGAGACTACATCTTATCTCAGGTGAAACAATCTTCCCTGTAGTGTTAGTGAGACACTACGTCTGCTGTGCCGGGATTCAACTCAGTGTATTTTATTGGTCTTGTTGATGTTTGATTGAACTCTCAGTGGCTGGTTTGTTGCCTGGGTATCAAACATATACAGTGTATAAACACATATATAAATGCGTGTGTGTATATATATATATATATATATATATATATATATATATATATATATATATATATATATATATATATATATATATATACACACACACATTTGTTTGCATATAATAAAAAAATGTGCTGAGTCATCTTTTTGTACAGTACATGTTTAGAAATAATTAAGCCTATGAGACCATTAATGTAACAATGTGCTAAATGTGTTTAAATAAACCTCAGACAGCTGTAAAATATATTGCTTGCATGTTTAACTACAAATCCGCTGAGCTAGCAGACCAAAAACCTCAGAGACTAGTTTGTAATGTACTGTATGCAAATGTAGCATGTTATGCATAATAATAGTAATTTGTGCATTTTTCCTTCACCTGTGCCTATTTCCACCACTGGTTTTAGGTTAGCAATTTTTAATTCTTTTTTATGAAGCTATGAAATTTGGCATTAAAAAAAGATAAATATTATATATATATATATATATATATATATATATATATATATATATATATATATATATATATATATATATATATATTATTACATGTTATATATATATATATTATATTATATATATTATATATATATTATATTATATATATTATATATATAAATTGATATAATTTGTCAAACTGAAACTATGTTTTTACCTATTAAAAAGCTGTAAATCTATTTTCTTTTCTGTTATCCTTACACAGTGCCATGTTTGTAGGATACCACATTCATTGATTGATCATATAAATTGAAGACTGGAAAACCATTGGTCTTTCTCTAATGTGTAGCTCATTAGCAGTAGATTTATTTACCTGGCTGACAGGAATGCAACCATATGTGGTCTTCTGCAGTTGTAGCCAAACAGTCTCAATGTCTAACATGCTATGACTTCTGAGATGCTTTTTAAGCACACCATGGTTGTAAAGAATGGTTATTTGAGTTATATACATTAGATGTTTCTGTAGAAACTGTGGAGATCACATTTCTAACCAGTTTGATGTTTGATGCAGCTGATGCAGTGTAATGCAAGACTGAGGAACTCATTTGTACCCTTGGCTGTTAGACTGTAGTGGACAGTGTGGAACCTCTATCCTGGGAAAGAAGAAGATTGAAAAATGGGAATATGTACATAAGTTACTTACATGGTTTTAGACAGCAGGCATTGGAAAGCACTATAAAAATCTTAAAAGCACCCAGTGGCAGACGCCTTGGGAGAAGATGCTTCTTTTTTATCAAACAGCAGAAACAGCATCAATGACTGAGTTACTTAGTTACTGCCTACCCAGTTGTGCTCGCTGATAAATTGGATGTTTGGCTCACCAGGTGTCTGTGGAGCAACAGCAGGAGTCACATTTGCTGGAGAGAGTCTCAAAAACTACTAACAAGTCAACTGCCTGTAAAATGAGAGCAGTATGTTAAGTGCAGTTCTGGGTCAGTTTGGTCTGATTTACCTCCATAGTTGTGACCCACATCATTTTAACATTGAACTTCTAATTGTGGACCTTCTCCTGTTTTGGGTATTTCTGCAAACTCCACATAGGCTTCCCTAGATGGCAACAACTGGGCCACTGAATCAGAGACAACTTCACTTTAGTTTGTCCACTGCAGAAAAAACAAAAAACAAAAAAAAAACACCTAAATTTAGTATTTAGTAGCTTGTATACAATGTACACAAAGCAGTTACTGAGATAATTATGTCCAGCTGTTTGTCCATATTTTAATTGTATCTGACAAACCCTGGATGAGACAGTTGCCCTGTACCAGCACCTACACTTTATGTCCAAAGGTTTGTGGACACCTCACTATAACACCCATATTTGGACCTTTCCAAAAGATTGCCATACTGTTATAGAAGATTCTAGATCAGTGGTGTCCAATCTTGTAGGCAAAGCGTATGGGTATGGGTGCAGGTCATCCAATAAAGCAGAAGACACACTTGATTCCACTTGTTTAATAGGCTGATCTTGGTATCAGTAGAATCAGGTAGGGCTTCTGATTGGTTGATGTTAAGTAATATTTGGTGCTCAAATATGTCACAGAATGACAGTGATTCTGAGCACAAAACAAGGTCTATACAGACATGATCTACAAAGGAGTGGAAGAACTCGTGTGCACTGTACAAAACCCTGACCTCAATCCTACTGAACTCTTATGAGATAAATTAGAACTGATTGATGATTGCATGCCTGGTTTTCTCACCAGACATCAGTACCTGACCTCACTTTAGCTCTTGGCTGAAGCCTTCCCAGAAGAATAAAGGTCAATATTCTGTACCAGCTAAGGGGGAATAAATCCATATTGGGATACTTCAATAAGCACCTATAGGTGCAATTGGTCAGGTTTCCAACTACTTTTTTGCAGTAGACTGTACATCTAGTTATTTGAACCGAATGAGCACATTGCCATGTGAATTTTACTGCGATGTACAGTTATCAAGTATCACTCATATCAGTGCTCATTAAAATCACTTATACACTCAAGCAATGCAGCATTTTACTTCTAAACTGCAATTTGTATCAAGTTTATTTAACTGTTCAACATGCATGCGCACACACACACACACACACACACACACACACACACACACACACACACACACACACACACACACACACACGCACACACACACACACACACAGACACACACAGAATACATACATGTGATCAGCAGTAGTAGTAGTAGTGAACCGCTCCACCTTAATTGTTTTGGTGAATATATCTAAAAAAAAAAAAAAAAATAGTCAAGGGCTTTAATTACATTTAGTTTTTATTAATTGCAGCCCTGTTAACAAGCTGATAAATGTCTTTTTTACAGTGTGTGTGTTATTTGTGTCGAATTAAAGTCTAACAGCCTGTGTCATATAAATGCTCCTATAAATTCTCCTTGTCAGAGGGCTTGGCAAGTAGGGTAGGGACATGTGTACGAACTGTTAGGCATAGTGTTAGACATATGGATTGGCAGGTTAGTAAGCAGGGGATAGGCAGGTTGTTTGCATGTGTTGCAGATGCAAGGGTTGGGCTGTGCGAACCATCGGAACTTGCATTACACTTTAATGGCAATGGACATGTACAAGTGTCCTTCCCATGACATGAGGATCCCAAGGCTAAAGTGGGGCAGCCTGAGACAGGACAGCACCTTCACTGGGTACTTACTGGTGTTTGACAAGGTGTCCAAATGGGTAAGATGGGTAAGACTCCTGAAGCTACAGAGTAGCAATCATTTACAATCATTCTTTCTGATAAAAAATAATATTTGTATCAGAATCTGGGACAGATACTGGCTTATAAAATATTATAACATTTTTATTAATGAGTCACTTTAGACTTGTGGGATTGAGAACTGTACACTGCAAACGGAACATTGTTTTGTTAATCACATTTAACAATGGTGTAAAAATGTGTTTACAGATTTCTGAAAGGTAATTAAAAATCAAAAACTGAACTCTCTCATTTCATAAAGTCTTTAGATGTTTGCTGAGGCACTGTGTTCAGGTGCATCCTGTTTGCTTTTAGTATTTTTAAGATGAGTCTAGAACTCAATTGGAGGACACCTCTAGCAATTTCATTTGATTGAAAATAGTTTCAATGGCACAGACCAGGATCTATAAGGACCCATGATTCTCTCCACACTGGAAGGACAAAAACCAAGCATTGAAGCCCAAAGAACTGTCTGTGGATATCCGCTATAAAATTGTGGCAAGTCATAGATCAGTCCGAGGATAAAAAAAATTAGGCTTTTATTGCTAGTAGAAACATAGTGGCCTCAGTAATTTTGGAAGAAGGAATTATGGTAGAATCTTTAACTCAAAAGTCACTGTAAAAGTCCTCTACAGTGCTGAGAGCCTGTTGGATGATCAACCATCTCTACAGCACCTTATAAAATGATCCTCCAATGGCAGAGATGCAAGACAGAAGTCAATGTTGAGTAAAATACATACAGTAAGACAGCATAAAGAACCCAGTTTAAACATCTCAAAAACATGTATCTACACGATTGTCACATTATGCTAGGAAGATTTGTGTTTAATATTGTGCAATAAAATGTTTACTATTAATATAAGTAGTGTAACAGAAATCAGAACAAATATCAGGGAATGTCATAAAACAAAGTCACAACCCTTGCTGTAGCCTACAAAACGAACTCGTTCACACCTAGGGAGAATATAGTGCATCTGATTCACCTACAGAGATGGGAGGAAACCTGCACTAAGCCTATAGGATAGGTAGGTTTTTTTGTAGTTCAGTGTGTAAACACACGGCAATGGAATAAAATCGTGAATAAAGTATCCGTTGTTACCTTCAGAAGGCCCTTTGTAGTAAACAAATCATCATTTGAAATTGAAATGACTCCATAAATGGCTGTTGTTGGCCACATATATAATTGCTTCAAAACTAACATGTGACACAATTTCCAACACCAGTTTCACCCATTATGTTTAGTTGTGGCCCTGAAGCTATTTCTAGTCAGTTGGTGGAAACGGATTTGTGCTGATTTGTCAGCATCTTTTTTGCATTCTGCCTATTCTGTGTGTGTGTGTGTGTGTGTGTGTGTGTGTGTGTGTGTGTGTGTGTGTGTGTGTGTGTGTGTGTGTGTGTGTGTGTGTGTGTGTGTGTGTGACAGTTACAATACTGCATCCGTGCTTAAGCTGTGACCTCGTGTCTCGTGTCTATCCCTCACAATGAGGATATAATGTATCATCATGCCTTGCTGCTAGAAGTTACAGATCATTTTATGAGAGCGCAGTGAAAAGTGCTTCTCCCCCGTGAGAACTGTCATTCAACAATTAGCATACAAACACACCCCAAGAGGCAGCGCTGGAAGATGACTCATTAATCAGCTAATAGCTATTCGATAAACATTGCTCATTCAGATCTATTCTGGGACACACTGACAGCAGCAGCAGCAGCAGCAGCAGCAGCAGAAGGATCAACAGCGAGTGAACTTTTAATTGTGAAGCTTTGAAGAGGTCTGGGCTAATTGTGTCAGGATCAGTTGCTGGTTGTTAAGAAATGACACCAATTAACACATTTAGGATAAATGTATTACAAATGAATGTTTTATGAATATACTGAATTTATAGACGAATATCAAGTCAACAAAAATATTTAGTGTCTTCTTGATCGTCTTCTTCTTCTTCTTTTTAGGGGTTGAAGCATGAAGTGCTGAAACCCTATTTTTATTCTAGGAATTCTTCTTCTTCATCTTCTATTATTATACCATAAAACTATTCAGTGGAAAATTTGGCTTAATGCAATAAGCCACAAATCTCCAGTTTCAATTCTGTTATAAAAAATAGTCCACCATTTTGAATTTTCTTTAAAAACCTTCATCAAAACATCACCAAATTGCTCAGCTTATTTTAAAAAAAATGAAGAACCGAAGTTATTTGAAAATTCGCCCCAGTAAAAAAAAAAGAAATGGTCTACTAACAATCCTATATTCTTAGTCAGGAACAATTGGATTGCATCCCAAAGTGCATACTATAAACAAAGTGGCATGTCAGTCTAACTCTAGCAACATTACTTAGTATTCGTATAAGTGGTATTTAGTGCATAATATGCTGGTTGGAACACAGCCTTAACTTCTCATTGAAGGTGTATTGATATGGTGCTGAAAGGCATGAAGCATGATTAAGCTGTTTGGTTAGGAAGTATTTTTCTGTGAATAGCTTTCAATAAAATTTCTCTACCAGAGGGGATAACGTTTCTACAGACTTCAGTCATATCCGTCTTTTTTATTTCCTCACTAAACACCAATTAACCAAAAATCATGCCACTTGCTCACCATGCAGTTTTCCTATCAGTCAATCAGCCAATCATGGTACATAAGCAGATGCAGGTCGAGAGCATCAGTTTAGCATAATTCAATCTCATTGATTTTGACTGCGGCATGATTGTTGGTTTCAGATGGGCTGGACTGTATTTTACAAACACTGCTGATTTTCGCACGTAACATTTTCTTTAGTTTAGCCAGAATGGTGTAAAAAACTAAAATATCACCCAGTTGAGGGGCGGTTCTGTAAGAAGAAGCAGCACTTTGTTGATGGGAGTGAGTTTGTTACCAGAGTAGAATGGCCAGAGTGGATCAAGCCGACAGAAAGGCTATTGTAGCTCGAATAACTACTCTTCCCAGCCATGCTGAGCAGAAAGCCTCTGAGAATGCATAGCACGTCCAACATGGCAGAAGACCACATCGGGTTCCAATCCTTTCAACCAAGAACACGAATTTGAAGCTACAGTGGGCACAGGCTTACCGAAACTGGACTGTTAAAGAGGTGTGTTTGTGTGTGTGTGTGTGTGTGTGTGTGTGTGTGTGTGTGTGTGTGTGTGTGTGTGTGTGTGTGTGTGTGTGTGTGTGTGTGTGTGTGTGTGTGTGTGTGTGTGTGTGTGTGTGTAAATGTGAAAATGGTGCCCTGCTGTGGTTTCACACCCAGTGTTTTCTACTGATAGGGTCCAGATCCACTGTAACCCTGAGCAACATAAAGCAGTTACTGAACCCTAATAACAATGATATTCAGATTAATAATAAGAATAAGAATATCCACAAGCTCTAACCAATCACGCCATACCAATCTATTGTGTTAAGGCTAATCTACCCAATGTTTAGGTAACAGTGATAACATGTAGGCTAAGCAGTGATCCGTGACTTTACCTTTTCTGCTGAATGCTTCCATTCGCCCAACGTTCCACTTGAACAAATTTAACTGCTGCCCAAAGATGAGGTCATGCAGTGCAGCACAATGTCTGAGTGCACTGAAAAACCGTCACAGTAACAGAACCAACAGTTTATATTCTGTTCTTTTCTTCTTCTTCTTCTTCTTCTTCTTCTTCTTCTTCTTCTTCTTCTTCTTCTTCTAATAATAATAATAATAATAATAATAATAATAATAAGAAGAAGAAGAAGAATAAGAATATACAAATTATTATTATTATTATTATTATTATTATTATTATTATTATTATTATTATTATTATTATTATTAATGTCCATTGCTGGTGCTATACAAATACATTTGAAATTTTAATTCAATTAATGAATTTAAATGTAGTTTTTTCCTAAAGATGTAGCATAAGGTTTTACGCTACACTACTTCTTGGCAGTATATAACACACAATGTAATGTGACACACCATCACTGATGTGAATCCAGGAACTGGATCAGAGTCTGCTTGTCACATGAAGTTTGTAAGCTTTGTGTGTGAACTGTCAGAAATTGGCCTGAACTTTTTCCTGTTTGGACACTAGGGGGACATTGTTGCTTTTTTGTCTGTGCCATGTGCCATTTTTTTTTTTATTTTTTTTTTTTTATCATGTGTGTTAGCCCCACACTTTCCTTAACCGTCTCGCTTCTGCACATCTGTTCCTTGTGTTTCTATTATTGTTGCCCCTATTTACACCGGTTGTCCTGCTTTTGTTTTTTGCATAGTCCTTGTCTTTGGTTTGCTGTCTCTTTGTTTGTTGCTTCTGTGTTTTCAGTCTCCAGTCTCCTCTTGCCCTTTGTTATTTTTTCCCTTAATAAACCCCGTTTTTATGTTATCCCTGCATTTGGGTCTTTTAAGACAATTAAGTCTTAATCAATTAAGACACCCCAGCTCCAGAAATGACAGAAATTAAGTTTGGTTACTAACAAATAACTTCACAGATCAAGAGTAGAGATGTACAGTATATTGTTTATCGTGGATCCGTACTGCTGGGTTGGGATTTGTGTTGTATAATAAAATATTGATCAAATAAACAGACACATTTTTGTCTCTCTGCTTTTTTACAAGGCAATAATGGCAAAAGGACAAAAAAAATGAAAGGTGGTTGGGACAGCTGCAGTTGAGAAGTGATGCTTTTATTGAAAGAAAAATAACAGACAGAGAAACTGATAAAAATCATTCAAAAACATGAGCAAGAAACAGGCAAAAGGTCTGCGGAGTTAACAGAGAAAACTCCAAGCACATAATTGAGAACCAGGAAATAAGAAAAAAAAAAAAGATAATCACAAAGCATAAAAAATGGTTGGTAAATCAAATACAGAGAGAGAGAGAGAGAGAGAGAGAGAGAGAGAGAGAGAGAGAGAGAGAGAGAGAGAGAGAGAGAGAGAGAGAGAGATTTGCCACACTGCAAAAAAGTTCAGGAAAGGTTTGAGGAACGAAAGAAAAGAGTTCAAGGTTGTTTGACTTGGCCTCCGAATTCCCCAGATCTTAATCCGATTGAGCGTCTGTGGGATGTGCTGGACAAACAAGTCTGATCCATGAAGGCTCCACCTCACAACTTTCAGGATTTAAAGGATCTGCTGCTAATGTCCTGGTGCCAGATACCATAGCACACCTTCAGAGGTCTCATGGAGTCCATGCCTCAATTTATCAGAGCCGTTTTAGAGGCACAAGTAGGATCTGCATAATATTAGGTATCGGATTAATATTACATCTAATCTCTGTATACATACATTATAAAATACTTTTTACTACATCCCTGCAACCCATATCCCTGATTGAACCCGGAATTGTCATTCAATTGTCATCCTCTCCGATTTCTTCTGAGAAACATGCCCCTAAGCGAACTGGCTACAGTACATCACTCTTCTGTCTGTATGTGTCTGGACTAGCTTCGGAACCAAGATGTATTCAAATCATAGACTCTGTGCTACCTGTATAAACCTCAGATGTACCTCTACCCTGACAAGGATAAAGTAGTTACTGATTATGTAAAAATAAATTCAAATATATACAGTATTTATTTTTGAAAACTGTGATCCAACTTGCTCCAAAACAGATCGAATCGTTCAGGTCGAGAAATAAGATGACTCATTTCTTTTCTTTTTATATTAGGAACTCCACACAGATGGAGTGATCATTCTGGTATGAAGGTTTGCTGCCTATTGATGAAAGCATTAAACAAGCTTTATTAATCAGTAGGCTTTTGCTAAGAAATTCTTTCCATTATCTAAATCTTTTTCGTGTTTAGACACTTAAGTAGAGCAAGACATGGAAAAAGACTAAAATTTAAGGCACGTTTATAGTCCAAAGGCTAACAGTATGATTTAAACAAAAGTGTGAAAAATCATGCATTTTGTGAGAAATAAAGTTTTCAGTTCAGTCCAGTCCAATCTATAATGATGAATGATGTCATTAGACATTGGTTCATATACTGTGTGTAGCGAATGCCAATTGTTCTTGGTCTGAGTAGACTCATTGATTTGTGTGCTATGAGGTGTGTGTATGTAGAGAACCTAATCTGTCAATGATAGGAATCCGGTGTAGTGGATCATTTATTTTATTGTGCAGGCCAAATGTATTGTGTGTATTGTATACAAGGGCAGTGTTATGTGTCAGATGTTGATTTTGTGGAGGCTATATTGTGTGATATATTGTGTGTATTCCACAGTATTTGAGTGACTGAGTGATAGATTGTGGTAATGTTCAGAAGATAAATGAACGTATGATACAGTACACCACTACATAATAGCAAATGTATTTCCCAAGGGCTACAGTGTGCTTTTTTTGTGTGTTTGTGTGTGCATGTTTTAGACACAGAGAAAAAGCACATAGAATTAAATGAGGATTTTATTGAGTAAGGCATTTCATTTTCATGCTCCCAGTTGGATTGTATCCACAGACCTTATGTTCTTTTGCCGTCCCGCTGTTTAGATCTTCCTCATCTGCTTCACTATTTTGTTCTTATTTTCATTTGCTAATGGTGAACATGTGCAGTGTGATGCAGAAATTAGTCTTGGTAACAGCTCTATAAATTCCCCCAGTGGTTATATATAATTCAGTATATATACAATAACATGTAGTGTTTCCTAACATATCTATATCTCTAAATGACCATAAGCTTCAACTAGAGGTGGGGAAGTATGAAAAAAGTGGTATTATTATCAACAGTATTAACTCTGCAGAACCCCTTTAAGCTTCCAGTAAATGTCACCTCTATTAGTCTTATGCCGCATTCAACCCAAGGTAGCAATGTGCAATTTCCAACCTTCAACCAGTAAAAGCAAAAATATGGCTTCCTCTGGTTACTCTAGTTTTCTTCCCCAGTTCAAAGACATGTCTTGTATTCTGCCTGGCATCTCTAAATTGTCCATAGTGTGTGAGTGTATGTGCTTTTGCCCTGAAATGTGTTGGCACCCCATCCAGGGTGTCCCTAACCATGTGCCTCAAGCTCAATAGGGACTCTAGGTTCCCTAAGACCTTAGTGTAGTACTACATAAAATAGAACAATGGATGAATGGATGGTAGATGGAAATACCAATAAACAGATTATTGTGCCCTATAATACTAAAATAGGGCTCCAGAGCCACAACAGCAGCACAACCTCCAACTGGAACAAACACCTGTGCAAACTTCAGTTAATTGCATATGCTCCTCTTCCTTAAGGCATAAACAAACGACATTAGACATTAGTAAGTGGTGCTCAGAGCTGTTAATGCCCCACGGTGTGGAACTAACACTCCGGCATGGAATCAATGTCACACATTGATATTTGAATCCAGTTCTTTTGACGAAATCATTCAGCATTCGATCCGTCACTAAACGTGCAACACGACTGACCTTTCAAGGAAAAGGGCATTAGCCCTGCGGGATTCTTTCTTATAGGCCAGAAATGGCATAACAAGCCAATATGGTAAAGATCAAACCTGTCTGAACTGATTTCGAATTTCAGATTCAATCTATCGGCAGATCCAGCTGACTGTTATGACTGTTATCAGACAGGGAAACTTTGTTTAAAGTTCAAGGCAAGGCTAGAGCATCACAGTAAACGTAGCCTTATATCTGAGGCCTAGTGAAATATACTGTATGTGTTTCATGGTGTACTGTATATATATATATATATATATATATATATATATATATATATATATATATATATATATAACTTTTTGAACATACAGCTAAAACATTTGTACTGTTACATATTTACCATTAGTGTAAAATCATTATGGTTTGCTTTACAGTGGTACTTCACACAACTCAGTTATGAGGCATCAGACAACTGTTTCACACTAGAAGTGGAGAATCAATGCATACTTCCGTCTCCAATCATCTTTGAACATTGTCGCTCATTGTCTACTAAAAAAAGCAAAAAGAAAAAAAAAGGAAATAAATAAATAAATTACAAGCCATGTAATTAGTTCACTAATTACACCAGCAATAGTTAATTTATGAAATTCTGTGGAAAAAAAACTCATTTTCATGATGACTTGCCTTTAGCTAAATGATTAGCATAAAAGCAAGTGATTGGGTGAAACACAAAGAATCTTCTATCAAAGCTGTCATGGTTTATATGTAGAAAACATTAAAAAAAAAATTCCATGCTTTGATTGATTCTTCTACAGTATTTTTTGAATGCTTGGTTTAACCCTCCAAAATAATTCCCTTGATCTGCATCTAGATTACAGTCTGACAGCTGATTGATGGTATACGTGATCTTTTTTCTCTTCGAAAACAACACATATGAAAACTTAAAGACATATTGGCCAAATGAATGAATTATTATAAGAAATTACAAATATTATATTATATGCTGGACAATTGTCACGTAGCAAATTCACAGGGGTTGGTTGCAAATGCAAATGTTGTTTTTAAAATAAAACTTCACAGGGAATGCAAAACAAATGTTTATTTAATGGTAGCCTGTCCTATTGAAATATACCATGAGAAACCCATTTATATTTATATTTGTGCAACTATTATTATTTTAGATTGGCCGGCTGGGTAGAATAGCGCACTGATTTTTCTGTGACATTTTGCATATCGTATTTATGAGATCAAGTTTATGTAATTGAAATCTTATGAAACTCCAAACACAAATGTGTTCACTTGGCAGGATTCCTTTTCAATCCAGGTAAATTTACTGTGTTTGTGTGTGTGTGTATTCACAGTGTGTTTGTTTAAGCTCAAATCTGCTTGTTCTACCTATAGTATTTTGTCTGTGTGTGTGCATGCATGAGAGAGAGAGAGAGAGAGAGAGAGAGAGAGAGAGAGAGAGAGAGAGAGAGAGAGAGAGAGAGAGAGAGAGAGAGAGAGAGAGAGAGAGATATGCCAATTTTTTTATCTCTCTCCTTAGTGTGTAATGTAAACAAAGATTGATTCGACCTGCTCAGAGATGATCTGTAAGCTAAAAGGTCATGGTGTGAGAATGGAGAGCAGGGTAAGACAAATACTTGGGGTCAGAACTTGTAAATCCACAGGGTAGCCCAAATGCACAACACTCACATTTACACACACACACACACACACACACACACACACACACACACACACACACACACACACACACACACACACACACACACACACAAAAAAAGCCCTATAGTCAGAGAGACACCATTAAAAATGAAGAATGGGCCTGGGGACAGCAGGATTGAGGCGACAGCTGCAGAAAGCATCGCAGAGCTTTGGGTTATTGCATTGTTCTGACCCACTTTAGCAAGTGCACACCAACTCAAGGCTGAAATTCTACAGATGAAATTCAACTTCAAAAGTGTGTCCAGATTGAGAAACTTTTTTTTTTCATTAGTTATAACAAACGAATTCATTTTGTCTTACAAATACAGTCTAAGGGGGAAAACAGTAGCTACAATAGCACAATATAAAATATCAAAGTTTGGTTTATGAGCTGTCACACACATGAAACATATACTGTTAGTGCATTGTGGAAAATCGTGATATATGATATTCAGATATATTTGTATATTTGCCAGCTGTATATTTGTCACATTTGCTAGTGAAATGGTTGCTTAGCTGTGATTTGATGTGCGTTGTGATTTGTTTGCTATGCTGAAATATTTCCTTTTCAACCATGAGAAACTTTGTACAATTCTTTAACAACAACACCTATCCACACCTTCTCCAAATGTAAGCAAGACCAACAGCAACCGAGTGAGCTAGCAAAACATGGACAACAGAAAAGGACAACTGATAAACAAGCCCAAATGGTGGAAGACGAAAGAATGATATTCCTTCTTCAGAATGAATAAACTCCAAACATTTCTTTATCCACCATGGGATGGTAGAAAATGTAAACACAAAGCATCCCACTGAACCATGTTTACTGATCAGGATTCTCTGCAAATGTCATCAAAATGTTTTTCCAGAAGCTTTATAATACAAGAATACTTGCCAAACTATTTTGCCCGTATTTGTGTCATTGTCCACTTTATTAGGAACACAAGTCCCATTTCTGTCTTTCAAGATCAAAAATCTGAGCACAGACTTATATGCAAATTGGTAAGCTAAAGACTGTAAAAAGAGCGGGGGATATTTTTTAATCTTCAACTGTATTGTTTAGGTGAGTCAAAAGGGTGATGCAAATTGCCTCCACATTCACCAAAAGAGTAGCGGGAACTAGACATAATGACTGGCAATCCTGCCGGAACTCCAGCACTGTACTAACAGACAGTGGACTGGGTTCAGGTTGCTTTGTTTTCACCATGATAGAAAGAATATCCATTTCAGGGTAAACAGTTTTCTTGTGGAGGGAGCACTAGAACTCTATATAGTCCCCATGATCTTTGTCAAGAGATTTGGAATCTATGAGTTCCTATCCCTAATGAGTCAATAAATGGGCTAAAAAAAGAAGATCCATCGAGACTGAAAACTTTCAAACAGTGCTATCGAGGAGGGATATTAGGTCCAAAGACCAAAGCCAGGTGAAACATCATTATGCATCAATATATACAATATATAACCCCATCACATGCAAGAGGTTTTGTAAGCATTGATGACAGCAACATACAAGGTTTGAAACTATCTACAAAGAAAGAGTATGAAGCCCATAATGTGTAACCATGTAACTCTGGATTCAGGTAATTGAGGGGTGAAAGCCCCTACCCTTGGGCAGAAGAGAAGAGAAGTGGTCTCATAGGAAGCAAACCTTTAAACTCAGGAAGCAAGCATCCAATATCGACAAGCAGGACATCAGGATGCCTAGCAGCCAGCAATCTCAACTGAGCTAAAGCAAGCCAGTCATTGATGTAGTTCAGTACACAGATGCCCTGAAGTCATGAAGGAACCAGGCCTGCATTCATGGGCTTTATGAAGGTGTATTGTGACAGAACTAGACTGAAGGGAAGAACTCGATTTTGGTAGGCTTTGACACAAGAAGCAAACCTGAGGAACGGTTCCTCAGAGTACGATTCAAGGTATGCAAATCTAAAATTGGACACAGCCCTGTCCCTCTTGGGTACTAAAAATACATTCTGTAAAAGCCTGACCCTCTCCCAGAGTAGGGAAACTTAGGAAACCTACAGCCCCTTTGTTCAAGAGAGAAGTTCCTGTTACAGGAATAAACCAGGAGGCAAATTACATTCTGTAACCCTCCTGAGTCTAGAGCCCATTGAGATCCATTTGTACATTTGTCAGAAGTTGCCATGCTGCCAAGTGATCTGACAGTGTGGAGGAGTCACTGGGTGCACCTGCTCCCTAAAAGACCTAAGGTGAAAGATTTGCCAGGGGAATCCCCTGAGAGCATCAGAGTCAATAAAATTATGAGCTCGGACCCACCCCAAGGGGAACTGCTCATGGAGGCCTGAGCCCTTTGTTGATTTCTTGGCAGCCCTTGAGGAGATGCCAAGAAATCATGATGCTATTTGCCTATAAGGGTTGAAGTAGCCCGAAAAGGGAACTGCACAGTTAAAGGTTAAAAAGGAAAGTTGTTTTTTGTTTGTTTGTTTTTTTTAAGCTCACCTTATCATTTTACAGTCAGTTTGGGTGTGTCTTTGTGCATGAAAGCTTCAGTTTCTTGTTCCTGACTGGCTAGGGTAGAATCTGATGGAAGATGTAATCATAACTGCAGTCATCGCTGTACATTTTTATGCAATATATTTAGCTGATTAGATGACAGCATGAATGTGCAAGTGTAGAGGTGTTTTCAATAAAAGACATGGTGAGTGTATATGTTATGTTGGTGTTCATAAAACTCAGTGGCAGGCAGAGAAATGCGCACATTTTAGTGTGCACATTACTTCATAAAATTTAATCTAGAACGTATTTTACTTTACATAATTCAGTATATAGGATTTTAGGATTTGAAACCAGGGGCTGGCGGAGTCGACTCCGATATTGATTCCTGATGTACCGATCGGTGCAGACGATTTCTAAACTACTCTCAGCCTGCTCAAAACTGTGGTGAGCAATTTACAAATATTATCTTGTGTCTACTTCGTATGTCTGCCAACAATGCCCATTTGGTACTGATATAATGGTAATAACACCCAATCTGTATAAATATAAAATATATTCTTTCAGTCAACACAGTTGAGTAAAGGATTAAACAATTTTGAAAATTAACTCCATCATATAGTTTCCTCCCAAAAACATACCAGCATGTGGACAGTTGCCTTGTGTGTGTGTGTGTGTGTGTGTGTGTGTGTGTGTGTGTGTGTGTGTGTGTGTGTGTGTGTGTGTAGGATTAACTCTAACCAGGAAGAAAGTCAAACCATCATAAAATGCACACAAGCAAAAATTAGTATCCAGTCCAATTTTTGCGACCTTGAGCTGGCCTACACAGGTGGTGAGAAGCTAAAAATCTACACAAAGAACTCAGATGTAGTAAAGTTCTTTATCATGAAACACACTTAGTTCACTCCATTCGAAATAATTCTTGTCAGTTATAAAGTGTTCAGTAGTCTATTTTCTGCACTCCAGTCTGAATTTCTACACTCAAACCCTCCTACTTGCACTCTCAGCTTCTCTGACACCGGTCTGTCCGCAATCCTTCATACTCAGCTGTCCTTCATGCATGGCAGATTTTTCTTCGCTGTAGCTCTAAAATGTAGAAATTTACTCACCCAAGACAGTGTGTGCAACAACCCCACATTTTTCAAAGCCCATGTCTTCACGTAAAAAAAATAATAATAATAAATCGCTTTACTTTATACTACAGGAATTTCACCTCAACCTGTAACACAGCCTTCAAGTATATACTGTGTATTGTTTCAGCCACTTGTCATCATACAGATGTTATTGTGTAGAGCACCCTGGCTAAACGGTGTTTATTCATACTCTTGTGTAATACTACTACAACTACTACTATAAATAATAATAATAATAATAATAATAATAATAATAATAATAATAATAACAATAATAATAACAATAATAACAACAATAATAATTATTGTTGTTATTATTGTTATTATTATTATTATTATTATTATTATTATTATTATTATTATTATTATTATTATTATTATTATTATTATTATTATTATTATTATTATTATTATAGCATGATTTTAAATAATCTCTAGTGACTAAAGGGGTACAAATGCTTTTTACCATCTAAGTATTAATCTGAATAAATGCAGATAGCTTACACTGTGGCTGTAAATGGCTTTTTCATAGATGTGCAGGCACTGCTACACAATTAGAGTAAATTAATGTAAGGCTTCTGTAATTAGCTAATGGTCTAAGGGTGCAGTTAATGCCTTTCTGTTATTCATTTGCCCATTTTGTTCCAAAATGGTGTAAGTCAAACTCTAAAGAAATGAAGAACAGAAAGCATTCTACTCTGATGAATCACAGCACTTCCTAATTGCATTCACACGCTTGCAATTAGAAATTTCAATCATAGTCTCAATCATAATCACAATCCATGATGTGCACTTATAATTTTTTTTTCACACCGAAAAACAACCCTGAAATCGACTACTTGCACCAGCAGCATTCATTAAAAACCTCATACATCTGCAAACCTCATACTGAACGTCTGCAAACCTCACACTGAACACTTGTCAAATCAATTTCTTTTTTTGTTTGCTTTTTTAACACAAAAGTGAATTAAAATACCATGTTAAAAAAAACTAAACTCAAACACCAAATCTATACAATATTAAATCAACCAAGCAGGGGAAACCACCATTTCAAAAATATCTCATGAGTACTGGGCATTGTTGTTCTTGCTGAAATGCTCTTTGAAAGGCAAATTATTTTTCTGCATTTTGTACGTAACCTGCATTATGCCAATTAGACCAAAGTCTTCAGATATTTCAAATAAAGCTATGAGAAATAACAAGAACTAAACTTGGATTGAATTTTCTCTTTATACTTATAGGTAGACAATAGAGGAGAGAGAAGAGGGCATGTACAGTCATATGTGTACGACTGTGAGAGCACAAGGTCCTGGCTGGGGTGGAGATAAGAGTTGGGGCCATGTCTATTATTGATAAGCCTAGAAAAATTAGACATGCTGGTCTCTAACCACATCTTACACACACACACACACACACACACACACACACACACACACACACACACACACACACACACACACACACACACACACACCACTATATGCACTTATCTCTCCACTGTCCAGTGCCTGAATCTTTTGTGTCAACCATCTGTTCCAGGGCTCCATAGAACAAGCAGAAAATGTAGAAAGCATATAAGGCAGAAAAATGAGAACTGGAGGAAAATTGTGGGAAAAGTATTGGAGATATGTGGAAAAAATGTTAAGGGAGGGAGGAAGAAAAAAGAAATGGAGGCACAGGAGGGGAAGAGGTGTTGAGAACTGAAATGTCATGAAATGTCTCTGCATTTGCAGGCTAATTAGAGGCCAATTGGAATTCAAATGTCTACCTCTAGTCCTGATGGAGATAATATGCTAGGCCACGGATCCAGCATGCACACACAATTAGTGGAGCAGGTCTGTCTGGGGCTCACCGGAGATGGGGGGTTGTGCGGAGGGAGTGTGCACGTCGGCGCATGCGCAATTTAAACACACGCACACTGCGCCCAGGATCGCTCAAGCTCATTTCTATCACAATTAATAAGCTGCAGGATTAATGAAGAGAGCGCCAATTAACGCCGATACATTTCTGAATGTCTTATGAAAACCTGCACAGTTCCCTAATCACAAAATATCACAGATTTTTTTTAACGTTTGACGTTTTACTGTCGCTCTTTCTGTCGTGATTCGTGTCTGAGACGAACAAGATTACGTGCACATGCGGATGAAGCCTAATTGTACAATATGACACCAGATATGAGTAATTACTAAACATTTTCTTTGACTTTTACAGACATACCAGAGTTTTGATCGGAGTAGATTTTATATATGGACTTCTTCATTCTAACATGAATAGCAATAGCAAAATGTAGTGTCCTTAGCGTGCAGTTTAGATGCAACCACAACAATTTCTGGTGTTATAGTACAGTATAAGTTATTATTTAATGTGTTGTTAAGTAAACAACAAATTAACAAATGGAATTTAAAAGGCCACAAAGTTTTCTAAGTGCCAGATATGAACATAATAGATTGCAAAGTAAACAAACGCAAATTAGACTATCAGTATGATCACTTTTACTGCTACCAATACTGTGCAGCCACTATTACTACTATTAGTAGTACTATTGTTACTACTACTATTACTACTTCTATTACTACTACTACTACTACTACTACTACTACTACTAATATTACTACTTCTATTACTACTACTACTATTACTACTACTACTACTACTAATAATAATAATAGTGAACTCTTAGTGAATAATAGTGAACATGTTTGTTTGTGTTCCTCTCAGACAGAAACAACACAAACAAACAAACAATTGGATAGCCTGTGTTACCCAGAGGTGGGAACGTATATAATAATAATAATAATAATAATAATAATAATAATAATAATAATAATAATAATAAGTTCACCAATTATGTGCCTCATTAGTAATTTACATTGATGTACACATCACGGCCGCATGTCGGCGCTGTTCCCTTTCTAACTTGTTCGCTGTGGCTCTGAAACGCTGCCGCGGAGAAAAGTTTTGGCTTTTGAATAACAAGGCATGAGGGAGGGAAAGCGCGTGTGCGATTGGTCAGCCACTTTCAGTCTTCGATCAGCTATTGGTCTTGTTGGTTTAAAGGGTAGAAAAGTGGGCGTGGTCCGCAGGGTCCCCGCGCGCTCGGGCGCTCAGCAAGCCGTGCCACCGAGGCCACCTGTCCCCCCCTCACTCTCTCTCTCTCTCTCTCTCTCTCTCTCTCTCTCTCTCTCTCTCTCTCTCTCTCTCTCTCTCTCTCTCTCTCTCTCACACACACACACACACACACAAACGCGCACACACCCCCTCGCGCGCTCCGGCTTACTACGGCTGGCGATGTGACGCGCCACGTTCGCCTTGTGGAATAGCGGAGTATCCAGCGCGTGCAGAAGCGGAGGAGAGCGGCTTTGCTTTTTTATTTTTTATTTCTCCACGGAAAGGGATGAAGCGACAGAGGAGGACGCCGTTGACCATGACTGTGGATTTTTTCACGTTTTTGTGCGCCATCGCGGCTGTTTCAGGGATGGAAGGTAAATGACATCGGCTGTGATTCACGCAGGATAAACAGAAATCTGCGTCTCGAGCTCAGTAGTGACGGGATGCCGCGCGCTCCAAACTTTAACTTCTGCGCTGCTTTATAGCCGTCATCGGGAAACTTTTGTGTGGATGCGCGCGAGCCTGCACTCATGCGTAAAGTCCGGTTAGGGCTGAAATCCGCTCATCTGCTCTGCTCTGTTCTGTTCTGCTCTGTTCTGCACACCGACTAGACGTGTTATGCGTTATGGGGAATTTGCACACACACGAAACGTGCGCACAATGAATAACATTTGTTTTTTTTTGTTTTTTGTTTTCCCCAATAGCCTGCGTTTAGTGTGACTTTTTACCTTACAAAGTGTGCCCCTTAATGTCAGGTTCGTTAATTGCATAATTGGATGCGATGCTTGAACTTGATCATTAGTCTGTATGGATCTAAACTCTTAATATTAAAGATAGGAATCAAAGTTCAAACATTGATATCCTAGCCATTTTTTCCCCGCAGTTTAAATCCTTTGAGGAAATTGTTGAGGTTAGAACCTGTAATAGATTTGATATCCAGCACCACGTTTTGCACATTTCTCTCAGGGTTGTGTGTCCAGTTCTTGTCCAGTGACTAAGAGCTCTGTGGAAAAAAAAAGATTGAAAAAAAAAGAAAAGAATGAATCTCTCTCCTTGTGTTGCGTTGACAGATGGTGCACTGATGGCAGAAGATGAACCGAAAAAGCGCAGAGAAAAAAAAAATACACAGACTCTCGCACATGCTTTCTCTTTCTCTCTCTTCTCCTATCTATCTATCTATCTATCTATCTATCTATCTATCTATCTATCTATCTATCTATCTATCTATCTATCTATCTATCTATCTATCTATCTATCTGGAAATCTAGGAGAATACTTTGCTTTTGACTTTAGAACCCCTTTGATATCTAGAACTGTTCCTCATCCAAAGAATCTTTCCCAATCCCTCAAACATTCTTTCTATTTCTCTGTCCGTCTTTTACTCTCGCGTCCCTCTGTACGTTAAAACACATCCGTAGTCTTCACCCAAGTTCACATTCACTACGTCCTGAAGGTTAATGCGCTATGATTTCCGATAGCGGTCAGCGGCAAGTCGATGGGAGTGCTTATCTCTTCACTTTTCCTGTTCTTATCTAGAACAAACCTGTCTAAGCCGACGTGAGACTAATGACACACGTTTCGGTGCACAGCAGCAGTCCTCTTCTCTGAACCTTACACCCTTTTTTTAAGTCTATTTTTGCTCACAAGGCAGAGTATACATGAAAGTGAGAGTAGAGTCACAGAGATATGGAAAGTTTAAGGCTTTCTAAATGATAATGGCTCCTAAAAGTGATGTGGATCGTTTAGAGGGCTGTGCTGTGGCTAACCACAGCAGATGGGCCAGACATGATGGGCAGGAAAATGTGGAAAGGGCGCATGCAGTCATCCCATTCTGGTGGCTAATTGAAAGGGAATTGGCCTTTGGCTGGGTAAGTCGTGTGATCTACAGTCTGTTGCGATGAAGTGCATGGCTTTGTTTGAGCCCCGGCTTTGCTCTCTGTGTCCCAGTGATCGGATTACTTGCCCTTAATCGCCAAATCATCCCAGCAATCACAAACAATGTGTCAAAGATCTGCAAGGGGAGACGTAGAGGGAGGAGGAGTGGGGGGGGTGAGGGTGAGGGTAGACTATGAAAAACAGAAGGGAAGAGAGATTTCTGCGTGAGACCATCTGGGGTAACGAGAGCTCACTTAGATCACTCCTCCCCTCACTTGAAAGCGGACAGACAAAGTGCCCTCAGAATAGATCTGGCTATCTAAAATGGCGGCCATTAATGCCACGCATGAATTATGAATGCGTTCATTTGGCATTGCTTTTGTGTAAGGTGTGCCATGAATAATTTACTGAAGATGAGGTATTAATAGCTAGAGTTATTCGTTTATGCTGGTCCAAATATCTAACTTCAGGGTACAGGGCATAGTCAAGGCTCGAGGTTTTTGTGCAGTGATTGTTCAGACTTCTGAGCTTTAAAGCAGACGAGGGTTACAGGCTCGAAAGCAGATATGACACAAAATCTTGACACAAGAAATTTTGTAAGGAAATGGCACATAAATTTGTGCACATAAATTTATAGAAAGCACCTCCTGGATCTGCTGAGCAGTTAGTGGCTGAGCGCTTCGGTTATGGGAACCATTATGGTCAGGGATTTAAAGTCATAACCTTCCAATCTCAAGTGCCAGTGAGTCACTACAGATTAAATAATGAATTGGGTGAAACACAAATGTAGTCTGACTGCTAATATTGTCCCCCACCTTAACTCAGACCATGTGCCTCATGTGATTTTGCAGTCGTGAGAAACGTTTCAATGTTCTTTTTCTCATTAAAAGATAAAGTGGAATTCTCTCTCTCTCTGTATCTCTCTGTCTCTCTGTCTCTCTGTCTCTCTCTCTCTCTCTCTCTCTCTCTCTCTCTCTCTCTCTGTCTCTCTCTCTGTCTGTCTCTCTCTCTCTCTGTCTCTCTCTCTCTCTCTCTCTCTCTCTCTCTCTCTCTCTCTCTCTCTCTCTCTCTCTCTCTGTTAAACATGGTGGAGTTCTGTTGTTTTTATATAGCAATTTCGCAAATAAAATGCATTTCTATAAATTTTTTATATCACATTTTGTCTCAATTTAGACCATATCAATTTACACCAACTGGCTATTCATGCAGGGGCACACTGGCTTACATGTTAGCACATTTGCCTCTGACTTGTGTATGTGGAGTTCCATATGCTTTGTCAACTGATTGGCATCTCAAAATGTCCCATAGTGTGTATGCATGTGTGTATGCATGTGTGTGTGTGTGTGTGTGTGTGTGATTGTGTCCGGCTATGCGTTGGCACCCCATCCCGCACAATGTGCCTAGAGTCCCCTGGGATCTACTCCAGGTTCCCTGCAACCCTGTATAGGAACAGAAACAGATTAGCTATGTTTTCTTTTGCTTGTGAGGTGAAAGCTGCTTTTTTTCTAAGAGCATGAACTCTTTACCTTGCGTCAATATTTTTACATTTTGCACCCTTAGTCCTTCCAGTGGTTTAGCTGATCAGCCTTATTATGTATATTAATATTTCTTTGGTCACGAGTTGAGTCAAGCACATAACGTGACATGCTCACTGGTGGCCAGCTTTCTGTCAGTGTCAGAATATTTGTATTAAAATCTCGGAGCTACAGCTACAAAAGTGATAGTGATAGTTTATCCCGTGTCACCTAGATGAGGACAGGTTCTTATTTGAGCTCGGTTTCCCCTCAAGATTTTTTCCTCTTGTCGCTTCAGGGAGTTTTTCATTGCCAATGTCGCCTCTGGCTTCCTCATTAGGGCTACGTTTAAGTTTCAAATTTCTATCGTCATTTCTGGACAGCTGCTTTGTGACAGGACTCAACTCATGACTCAAGACTCAAGACTCAAGAAGTTTTTATTGTCATTTTAAGCATATATACAGTAGCTGATGCAGTACATCGTGAAGTGAAACCTTTCTCCAGGACCAGGGTGCTACAGTATAACAACACAGAGCTACGGACTTAAAGTAAGTCCTGAGCACATAAAGTGTGTCGTGTGTAATCTAGTCCAGCAGTGTGAAACAAAGGAGAGAAAAACAGACAAAACAAAACACTACAGGACAAATACACAAAATACAAAATAGTACCGACCTGTGTGCGTCCGTTGTGCCAAAATAGAGGATAGTAAACAAAGAAGGTTCTAGCAAACATATATACACTTATTTAATAACAGCAGTGGATGTGATATTGAAATGTGGTTTGAAATGTGAGTGAACTGAAATAATTATTAATGCAGTATGCAAATTAAAATTCAATTCAATTCAATGACAAAATGGAAAAAATAATCTTTCTTAAGCTCACCTCAAACTTTTACTGTACCTCGTTTTTGTTTGTGTGAAGACTTTTTCTGCACGGACATTTTCTTTCTATTTATTCGTAGACATTCTGGGCAATACTGCGATTTCACTTGTGATCATGCTAACTCGGTTTAGCTAATATGATTATCATACTGTAGATACTACATTGGATAAAAGTGAGTGAGGCAGCGCACAAATTTGGTTGTCTTTAAACATGCGGTTTTCCAAATGTTTTGCAAAGCTTAAACAAATGTCTGAAAAAAGTCGTTAAGAAAAACCAAAACCGCGTGTTTCTATGAGCTGCTTTTATATACGAAGGCTGTTCATTTGATGTGGTTGAATTTTACTTCTAGGAACGAAAGAAAAGTAAAATGACTTATGATGCTAATATGAAGCTTATCATACAGTACAGTATGCTCACAATTTATTGGATTTTTTTTTCAATATCAATGGGCTAGCATTGATAGCTAACTCTTTTTTACCAGAGGCCACAAATGTCATGTCATGCTCAGAAGTGGTGTTTACTATCTCCTAGGAAAGTAGAAACTCTTTTGTAGTTTTTAAAAAGTTACAAGAAAAAAATAATGAAGCAAAAACGGTAATTGTTGAAACCCTTTTCTGCTAATGAATAAGGGGCTTTTTACACCTGGTCACTTCATGCATTTTCCGATAGCTATCCGATCGTAAGAAGACCAGGTGTAAATGCCCTTCGAAACGGTTTCGAGACGGATATAAATCCGATCGCTCAAACCACTTCAGGAGGTGGTCTGGGACGCATTTCAGATGAAACTGGACAGGTGTAAATGCATGTGGTTGTTCAAGCCACATACATCAGTGCTATACTCCTCCCAAACGGAAGTACGTCACTCGCAGGTGACTCGCAAGTCGTGCATCGTGCCAGAAACGGAAATGAGGTAAAATATATTTGCATTTTGGCGCGAGAGTAGAAAGATCGGATTGATATCCGATTCGCCAAGACGCATTTATGTGGCCTAATGTAAATGGAACAGTTTTAACAAATCAGATAGCTATCGGATCAGAGAAAACACATGAAGTGACCAGGTGTAAAAAGGCCCTAAGGTTATCCAAGCAGAGCGGAAAAACCTCCCACACTGACAGCCAACGGTGTCCTGACTCGTTTTATATCAGACTACTCGTGATTTTTTTTTAACGTTTGATAAGTTAACAGCAGTTTACCAGTTAAAAGGATTCAAGAAATCAGTGTAAGGTTTTATGTTTGGCATCAGATTTAACATAAAACAATCAGTAAATTTTCCCACTTAGACTTATTAAGCACTATTAATTTTTTTTTCAAGCAAAGAAAGATTCATTTAAAAAAAGATTCACTATTAAAAAAGATTCACTATTAAAAAAGATCCACTTAAAACAAAAAGATTCAGTTACAAACATAACAATTACTTCTAACTGGTCTGAGATCTTAGATCTTAATCCTACTCGTCTTCCAGGTGAACGTACAGTATGCAGTATGCTTTCCTGTATACTGTGAAGAGCATGAAAAGAAGGTGTGAGTACAAATTTATCACCAAACAACAGGAACAAATACAATGTGATCCACAAGCAGCCAAGCCATTTCTGCGTTTTAGTCGACGCCCATCTGTCCGTGTTTGAGCTTGTATAAAAGACAAAAGCGCTTTTCTGTTCCCTGTGCTGCAAAAGGACATTATAATGGGCATCCTTATTAAAGCTGCATATGTCCTCCTGGATCTGCTGTGTAGTTTTCTTTAAAGGGTAAACGACACACAGACACACACTGATGCACAGTCATACACACTGACACACAGGCATCATGGTTGCTCTGATGTGTGTGTGTGTGTGTGTGTGTGTGTGTGTGGGGGTGTGTGTGTGTGTGTGTGTGTGTGTGTGTGTGTGTTTTGTTGTTCACTATACTTAACTTTTTGTTTTTAGTCTAAAGCCAAAAACAGACACTTGATAGGGAATGAATTGATTCGTGTGTGTGTGTGTGTGTGTGTGTGTGTGTGTGTGTGTGTGTGTGTGTGCGCACTTGCGCTGGCATGTTTGTGACCGTTGGTACATCCTTTCATTCTAATCCATGTCTCTCAGCTAAGTGAGCAGGCCAATGCAGGCGTAATTGGTGTAAGGGCAATCAGAAACGAGAGTGCTGTGTGTGTGTGTGTGTGTGTGTGTGTGTGTGTATGGTGGAAGAGGAGGTAATTGCTGCTGCTGTTGTGAATAATGATCTACAGATGCCCAACTCACTCTTTCTTTTTCTCTTTTTTCTGTTAATGGCATGCAAATCTATCTAATCCTCTCTCGCAGTGCCCAGCCCAAGGAGATTTATGGGGTCTCTCTCTCTCTCTCTCTCTCTCTCTCTCTCTCTCTCTCTCTCTCTCTCTCTCTCTCTCTCTCTCTCTCTCCTCTCTATGTAGGGGCATGAACAAATCGCTGCCTTCTCATGTTCCCATTATTTGTTTGTTTAGTGCCAGAGGCTGTTGTAATGCTTTATAATCAAATACGTTACATTGGTCTAACTGTGTCAACTTGAGACCCTTACCCTTACACACACACACACACACACACACACACACACACACACACACACACACACACGCGCGCGCAAACACATTGTAAAATCTGCAGGATGTGCTGGTTTTGATCTGAAGGCCACATCTGGGAGTTGCGGTGCAGGAAGAATCTCTCCTTAGAGATCTTCTCTCTCAAGACACATGTTTGAAAACAGCCAGATGGCATCTTGGGGTGTGTGTGTGTGTGTGTGTGTGTGTGTGTGTGTGTGTGTGTTTTGATGATTCAAAGATGACTGTTGGCGTTTTGAGTTTCACTGGTTTCTGTGACCTCACTGTATTACTGGGTTTCTGCTCAGGTCCCAGTGCGCTTTGTGTTTTTCAGGTCAAGTAGATAATAAGGAAAGCTAATTTCAGCAAATCTTACCATTTTTGTAGTGTAGTTGTGTGTGTGTGCAATGGTGATGTGTTATTAAGGTAGGATTTCCAAACACACACACACACACACACACACACACACACACACACACACACACACACACACACACACACACACACACACACACACACACACACACACACACACACACACAAATTGAGTGCAAAGGTAAACAGTTCAGTTCAATGTCTCTTTGTACAATCCAGAGCTCTACTGTGGCACGTCTCTAAAAATGCCACTTCATCACGTGACCTGCTTGGCTTCAGCGTTAAAGCATGTGTATAAATACTATTTAAACATGCTGTTTAAGGTATGTGTGTGTGAAACGGCGGTATAGCCTTGAGGGGGGACACGCCGACGGAGTATTCGTCAGCAGAAACTGGAGCCTTCTAGGATTTTTCCCTTGGGACTCACTGAAGCAGAAAACATCGATTCCACCATATGCTTTAGGGTCTTGATGCGCCTTACTGCAGGAGTGTCCTATCCTCCCCTCCCAGGCTGGGGCTAATCGAGCTCAAGTCTCACTGATGTTTGGACTCTTGTCTAAAGCTTTATTGCTCCCTGTGTCGTTTTCTAAAGGTGTTTGATTAAAACTCCAAGCAGCAGCAGCAGCAGTAGCAGCCGTGGTGGCAGACCGCTTTCCTACCTGCCCCGAGCTCGAAGAATAATTGCCTATTTCTTGCTCAGTCTCTCCTCTCGTGAAAATAGATTGGGTTGTGCAGTTTACTCTTCCTGATCCCTCTCTATCTCTATCTTTCTCTCTCTCTTTCCTGCTTTATTGCCATTTGCAGTAACAGCGCTGAAAGGTGAAACTACTTAACATGAGTGTAGCGGCAACCTATAACCGCTGAGAGGCGAAGTAGCAGGAAGAAGCATTGCTGACGCGTTCCACTTGTTCCTCGATCACATTTATTGAATGCACGACATACATGTTGTACAGACTAACGAAAACACTAACTCATAAACAAAAAAGCATACAATGATGCAAAACACTAACGACACAATTGTTGACTAATTATGTTGAAGTCTATATGAAAGCCACATTAAAATACATCCATAGTGCACTTACAATGATAAAGGCTGTAGATGTAGGACCTGAAAGAAAACATTATTCTCTCTCTCTCTCTCTCTCTCTCTCTCTCTCTCTCTCTCTCTCTCTCTCTCTCTCTCTCTCTCTCTCTCTCTCTATCATTGTATGTGTGCTGACAGAAAATTTCTATCTATCTATCTATCTATCTATCTATCTATCTATCTATCTATCTATCTATCTATCTATCTATCTATCTAAAATAGAAATACAAACATTTCGTTTGAAATTCTGTGCACTGTGTGTCTTTCCATTTTCCACCCATCTCTCTGGCTCTGTGCACTTTGTATCTATCTGTCTGTTTATCTGTCCATCTATCTGGATTTATTTGGTGTGTATTTGAAAGAGCCTGTGAGATGAAGCTGGATCCGAGTAACTGGCGAGAATAAAGCGCTCCATTTATTTTCCTTTTAATGAGATTGGGTTGCAGCCTTTGTCTTAATGATTTCATTCCTTCTCCAGCTCCTGGCTAGACTGCGGGACTCGGGGAGACGGCAGGGGTTTCTGGCTGACAGAGTTCGAGTCCTGCTCTGAGCTCAGCAGGGGGAGAGTCTACTTCCAAAAACATGTTAGCTAAAATTTCTTCCCAGAGCATATAGCTAGTCAAACGAAGCTAATAAAAAAGTGCAACGAACGCAAAACCATCATCACAAATATGGCATCATTGTCAAAAGTCCCACACAGTTACATCCTGCTTTTGTCTACATGCATTTGGTTTAGGCTCCGCCCACACGGCACAAGAGTCCACACGCGCCCTATACATATATTTTTACTCCTCTGTTCACAAAAAGAAGTCCAAACATCACTGAAAAACATTTGCATGCGCATACCAGCTCTGTTGCTGGTGACAAAAAGAAGTCATGAATCTTTATTCCGGCGATTCACTCATGAGAAACATTAATAGAACGCGTATGGAAAGGCAGAGATGCAAACAATAAATGGCATGAATGGCAAATGTTTCAAATGTTGTGTTCAGCCACAGTACACTCTGACTGATAATTGTTATACTAGCTATTCTGTTCCATTGTCTTTCCAAATCTGTGTGTATGGCATTCAACAAACATGTGAAGAAGATCCACAAGTCACATCATCAGATTAACTTCACCGTTTCACCATTATCTAGCATGTCCATAGCACATGACATCTGGAATCAGCAAACTTTGAAAATGTCATAAAACCGAACAGTTTTGTAATGTAAACAGGACGGTATCTTTTAGAGACACAAAACAAAACAGCAAAAACAACAGGTTTCATATACAAACATATATAAACATATGGCCAGGGCCTTAGGCAAAGCGCACTTTACATGACTGTCCAAATCCCAAAATTGCCGTGCTCCTTACAGAACACATTCTTTCTTGTAATCCGCTATCTTGTCAAAAGTGCTGCAAACACTATAGGATTAAGATGAGAACCAAGTACACAATTGTAAGAACTTTCACCCAGAGGGATTCCACACAAATAGATCCTTATACACCATGAATCCTGTGAAAAAAAGAGGACAATGTAGACTTTTTGAGAAACACTTGGCCTGTTCAATGTCATTGAAGTAATGCAGGGAGGAAAACAAATAATTTCTTAGTGTGAACTAAAATAAATCCCTTATGCAAAAAGCTGTCCAGGTTACAAATTTCAAAAGAATATGCATGAATTTAATATGGATGTTTCTTTTTTTTTTCTTCTTTATGCTGCTGCTCTGAAAGATTAGACTCTTATGCTCAGATACTTTGAAGTCATTAATTAATCTTCATAGGACCCAGTGTATGAAGGTAGCCTGATTACACTTTACTCGCTCGATATTTTGATATTCGGATTACAGTCTTTGGCCTGTTGTGTCTCAATAAGACATGAAACACACCAAAGTGGAAAAAAGTGAATGTTAAATATGTGGAGAAGAAAGTGTTTTGTTGTACTAGGCAATTGCTTGAGGCCATGTTTGCGTGTTTCTACGGATTTCTGTGTATTTCTGTCCAGCCTTCCTGCGGTGTTTTGTAATTGTTTTTACTGTTGTGTTCACAGGGAGACTAAACAATACAAAAACCACAAGAAACAACCAAACAAATAAATATACAAAAGCAACAAAACACAAAACAAACAAACAAAAAAAGAACAGCAATAAAACCAAAGAACAACCATAGACAATAAAAACAACAAAAATAAACAACCAAACACAAAACAAAAAAAACAACAACAAAAAAAACCAAGCATAAAACAAACAAAACAAAAAAAAGACAAAAACCCCTAAAACAACACAAAAAAACAACAAACAAATACAAAAAAAGAACAACCTTACACAAAAACTGCAAAAAAACAAACAAACACAAAACAAAAGAAAAAACAACAACAATTACAACAGGAATGCTTCTTAGAGGATACGATCAGCTTAGGTCTATTTATTTCTGTTTGTTTTTAAATGTATTTATTTGCTTGTTTGATCATTTGAATATTTATATTATGCCAGAGATGTCTAACACTAGCCTAAGTTACATAAAAAAAGAAAGAAAGAAAAAAAGACTTCACCTAATGACCGCTTTCCATATTTTTCCTCCCTTTTCAGACAACCTGATTTGTAATCAGTTAATGTGACCGGATTATTAATATTTTACGGGTAAAAGCACCCCGTATGCTTGCTTTATTTTCCGAACTGCCAGCTCTGTAAGATGTAAGTGGAGTCAATGAGGCCGTCGGTGTGCATGTGTGCGTGCTAGAAATGAATCAGGGAACAGAAGGGGCTTTGCCTCCTCCTCCTCCTCCTCCTTTCGCTCTTATTAGATCTGAGTTATGGGCCGTTTGCCTGCGGACGCTGGCGACGTTCACACATACCTCCCTTCCTTTATTACCATAAATATAATCTCTTAGTTAATGGGGAATTAAATCCGTAGGTAGCAAAGGACTGTAGTGTAGTGTGTAGAAATCTAGGTCTGTGCGTGTGTGTGTCTATATACGATTGTGAGTGTCTGTTTTCTATCAGGGATGACAGCCTCTCTCTGAAAAACAAGTGTGTGTAGGTAAGGGGGGGTTGTGAGGTAATTAAGTATTGATTTTAGAGAAGGCAGGGTAATAGGAAACGGCCAGCTCAGCCCTAATTACGGCCAGTTGCCATATCGGACCTGCTTACACTCAGAAGGATGATGTGTAATAGGATGGAGAGGGACTGCAGTGGCATGGCTCATTATGTCACCTTAACTATCACCTCTTTCTTCTACTGTCACATTGCTGCATACATTTCCACTACATGCATCCTAGTAATCTGATACGAATCTACTCAATCGGAATGGAAATAAGCCTCATGTAAATATTTTAAAATTGGGATAAAAAGTCTCTGAGATTGTCAATAGAGGTTGGATTATTATCGGATTATTAAACTGGACGGAAATGTAGGAAACAATACAATGCCACACTGTGTCATATTCATTACCTTTCATTTCCTCTGCTATGAATAATAACATTATAAGATTGAGAGTGTATTCAGATCGGATGTGTGATGAGCTTCATGTAAATACAGTACCTACGCAATCCAGTGAAATTAAATAAAAAGAACTTTACGATCAGATCATTTTCACAAACTTTCCTCTTTTTTTCCATTGTAAAATATTTTAAATATTAGTGACTTACAAAAAATGTCAAAAATTTTCAAAATTTGTGATGCAAAGAAGGTGATTTTCTTTTTTCACAGAACGCTAGTTGATTTTGTGCAATCGCAAGTACATGATTTTTTTCTTGTAAAGACACATATGTAATTACTTTCTATGACAGCTGTGCTCACTTTTAAATAAATCAAAAAAAAAAAAAAATTCAGCTGCTCTGAATGTCGCAGTTTGCTTGACTTTGCTTTGATTCCTATAAATGCAAAATCCTGTAGCAAACTGACTGAACTAGCTTCATACCTATACTGGAAAGCAGTGAACTGTCAATCCAAATTGTAATTTATTTATCCTATTAAATGGGATAACTTTACCATATCAACATTTGAATCAGACCACTTACCGGAAACAAAGTTGATTTAATGTAAAACACTGTAAAACATTTTTTAAACAATATTGAAGTAGAAGGGTGATATTTTTTGATAGACTTGAATAGAAAAACCTTCCTAACTTCAATGATGTGCTCAACAAACAACAAGAAACAACTAAACAAACAAATATACTAAAACATCAAAAATACAAAAAAACAAACAAACACATAACAAGCAAAAAAATCAAACAATCAAACAAAAAAAACAACCATAAAAACAAAAAATACAACCATACACAAAACAATAAAATCATCAACAACAACAACAAAAAAACAACTAAACACAAAACACAACAAAACAAAACAAAAGCATGAACTCGGACCTAAGAGAAAAAAAAGGCTTCACCTAATGATCGCTTTCCATTCCCAAGATTTTGAACAATATTCAGGTAGAAAAGTGATATTTTTTGATAGACTTGAATACAAAAAAATCAAAACAAAATCGACATCATGACATCACAAGGTGACATTCTACAGTATGTAAATTAGAGAAAGCAATAAATGCAAATGATTGGCTGGAATGATTTCACAGACATTTCTGCATTTGGTTTTCTGCATTTCTTCATTTCTCTAAACACAATGTTAACTTTTCTTGTACCAATGAATGCGCTGAATTTCTTTGTCATGTCAAACTCCACACTAGTGTTTTATGGTTCATATGAAAGGAGTTTTATAAGTATTTCTGTTGTTACCGAGCCTACTAGGGGCAATATATTCATAGAAATGCTCCAAAACAACAAAAACAGGTTTCTACCTTAAAAGTAAATGTTGATATCAAATCTGTTTCTGCTCTCTGAGATGCTCCAAGTGCTCCAAGGCGTTATCTTCAACCACTAAAATACTGTGTAAGGTTATCCAGAGGGAAAAAAAAATCTCACACTGAAAAAACCAACACGGTCCTTTCATATAGTCATTTTATATCTGACTTGCTATAAAATAATTCTTTTGTTTATTTTGACATACTGAAAATATCCTACAGTATGTGTCGATTTCAAGTCTGCTTATTGTAACTAAATGACAGTGTAAAACAGGTTAAATGCAAATATTTCTCTGATCCAGCCTCCTTACTCCCCTCCTTTCGCATTAAAACATTTCCAGATACATTAATGAAGGTGAAGAATGGAATGATATCCGTCATGACATTTCATGATAGACTCAAGGGCACCTCATTCGTGGTATTGCTGGCCGGAGACTCGAATCCACAACCTTAGGGTTAGGAGTCAAACTCTCTAACCATTAGGTCACGACTTCCCCTATTCTGAGACATTCTGATAATGTATACTGATATTCATCCTGATGTTATCTGAATCACAGACTCGTTCAACTTGTTTGGAAAATAATTACATTAACCATTTCGTGGCCTTACCAAAATGGGATACGAAGCACCGTATCAAAGCGGCTTGAAGATAAATTGACTCAAATTAAGGAACGTGTGAATGAAAGCTGATGGTCTCTGAGGGAAGCTTACAGAGAAACACTAACCCTGTTCAGCGTCATTAAAATAATGTTTAGATTATGCATCCAGACGATTTTCTGAACCATTAATCTTGTTTGCTTTTGCTCTTGAGGAAAGCTCCTGCATCTCTCCAATAACAACTGTGTGCAGTTTCTTTCTATTTTTTTTCCCGTAAACCCACACACCCACACATTATTTATTTTTTTTTACACAAAGTCAGTAAGACATTTTGAGCACACATTTTCTTGCCTGTAATTGCCAGGCAGTAGTACTACAGGTACCAATAATACTCAGGGTGCCTGGGTCTTGTAACAGGCTCTTTGCCAGGCCACACTTTTTACGAGAGAGGTCTCTCATCATCTCTAAAGGGTTTGTATTTCATGCCTGCTGGCAGGACTGAGTGTATCTGGACTCAAATCTGCTGCATTTTATAATAGGCTCAGCCATGCCAGCTTGGCCTTGCTGCCCAGTCCCTGGGTATCTATAACACATGTTACGATTCGGCAGCCAGATAGAAACTACCGTCATCAAAAATTGCAAAATTGCATCCCGCCTATTTTACAGGACCATTTTTTCAGCAGACGTTTATTTTATTTATTTGCTGCATTGAAAAAATAGGTGTGTTAATATTTCCCCTAATTTGTACTTGTACTCTAAAAAGCATTTGTAAATAAAAGAATACTTGAATTGTACTGTATATGTGACAATTACACTTGGTATTATAAGTGTATAATTGTGTTAAACAGTATTACTAAATTACTGCCATATTAGAGGTTCATTTGTAATTATAGTTCAGACCTACAGTTTAACAGATATATCTGTTATACACCGATCAGGCATAACATTATGACCACTGACAGCTGAAGTGAATAACACTGAGAAATGGAATAAGCAGGAGAAACGGGCAAGCGTAAGGATTTGAGCGAGTATGATGATGGCCAAATTGTGATGGCTAGAGGATGGGGTCAGAGCATCTCCAAATCTGTAGCTATTGTGGGGTGTTCCCAGTCTGCAGTGGTCAGTAACTATCAAAAGTGGTCCAAGGAAGGAACAGTGGTTAACTGGCAACAGGGTCATGAGCGGCCAAGGCTCATTGATGCATGTGGGGAGCGAAGGCTTGCCCGCTCGGTCCGATACAATAGACGAGACACTGTAGCTCAAATTGCTGATGTTGGTTCTGATGGAAAGGTGTCAGAATACACAGTGCAGTGCAATTTGTTGCATATCTGCAGACCAGTCAGGGTCCCAATGCTAACCCCTGTTCACTCCCAAAAGCACTAAGAATAGGCATGTGAGAATCAGGACTAGGTTATGGACGATGGAAGAAAGTGGCCTGGTCTTATGAATCAATAATGAATGAATTTCTTTTACATCATGGTGGATGGCCGGGTACATGTCCGTTGCTCACCTGGGGAACACGTGGCTCCAGGATGCATTATGTGAAGAAGGCAGGCCGGCGGAGACAGTGTGATGCTTTGGGCAATGTTCTGCTGGGAAACCTTGGGGTTTGTGTGGATGTTATTTGAGATGTACCATGTACCTAAGCATTGTTGCAGACCATATATACCCTTTCATGGAAACAGTATTCCCTGATGGCTGTGGACTCTTTCAGCAGGATAATGCACCATACCACAAAGTATATAACATATATCATATGGTTCACAAATGGTTTGAGGAGCACAACAACAAGTTTGAGGTGTTGACTTGGCCTCAAATTCCCCAGATCTTAATAAAATCTGTTGGATGTGCTGAACAAACAAGTCCAATCCATGGAGGCTTCACCTCGCAACTTATAGAACTTAAAGGATCTGCTGCTAACATCTTTAGCAGGGCTGTTTTGGCAGGAAAAGTGGGACCAAAACAATATTAGGAGGGTGGCCATAATGTTATGCCCGATTGGTGTTCACATGGATTGTTCACATGGATTCACCGTATGCAGATTCCCATGAAGTTGATGTGGTTTTTCAATAATGTCTAAATTATCACCTATAAACACAAGCCTAGTTAAACCTTTGCAAATCACATCATATAATACATAGTTATAGAATGGAAAAGATTTATAATCACACTTTCTAGTGTCACCTAGATAAGGATGAGTCTGTATCCTCTCAAGGTTTCTTTCTCATGCCATCTCAGGGAGTTTTTCCTTGCCAATGTTGCCTCTGGCCCGTTCATTAGGGATCAACTTAAAATGTATTATTTATATCTTGAATATATATTTCTGTAAAGCTAATTTGTAATAATCATTTACTGTTAAGAGCGCTATACAAATAAACCTGATTTGAATATAAGCATTAAAAAAAAGGACTGAAAGAAGCGTATTGTGCATTTTTCTTTGTTGTCAACTGCAATGCAATGATATACAGTACAAATGAGAAGTATAGAGTGACAGTGTCAGACAGTGCTGGGGTTTCAGTTGCTTAATAATACTGATCGTCTGAGAGCTGAGACGATGTAAGAAAGACATGTCAATCATGTGGAACAGGTTAAAGCGGTTTGCAAAGAGGAACGAAGGAATGAAGGAATGAATGAATGAACGAAGAAATGAATGAAAGGCATATTCATTCCATTCATTCATTGGATTGAATATTACTTATTTCATTTCTTGCGGAATAAGTAACCTTAGTTTGGATACAAAGCTACAAATAACGCAATCTGTACAAAAAGGCCATTGAAAGAAAAAAATATATATCTCAGTCTTTGTGCTCTGTGTATATAAGATAATTTCCTAGATACAAAACTTGATTATATGCCATTAAACATTCTGCTACAGCAAGTTTTTTCTCCTTATTTGTGTGTGTGTGTTTTTTTTTTTTTTTTGTTTGTGTTTGCATGATAATGCCTAAAAGGAAAATCAGTGGGAAATTCTCTGTTAAAATGAGCCAAAATAAATAAATCAATAAGCAGACACAAGCTTATTACGCATTCTGTATATAAAAGATTTTTCCTATCAATGCTCTCTAAATCCACAGGCCTTACCATTGTCTGATGTCTGAAAGCCGTTTGTGGCCCGCTGTGTGTTTTAGTGCACAGACGGAAAGCTGTTTCGTCTTGTTTGGACCCCTGAGAGCACAGAGGCGAGAGTGTGTGTATACATAAACTTTGTTCAGGTGAGCGCGTTTATGCTATTGTGTCTGGCTCATCTGAATAAGAAAGTGAGTGTGAGACACAGCGTTTAGAAATGAGTCAGAGACAGAGGGATGGTGGGAGCGAGATGGGGAAAAATAAAAGAATAAAAAAAGACAAGCTGTAAGTGCAGCGGAGATGAAAAAAAGAAAAATAAAGGTACCGAAGAAAAATATTTTATAATAGACATTCGACCTTGCTGGGACCTTGAAAATGGATCAGTTTACAAATCGTATCAGTTTATCTGCTTGGTTATTTCTAATTCCATTTATTTCTATAGCGCATATAACAATTCATATCAAAACAGCTTTACATAAGTGTAGAAACAGAATAAACATTTTAAAGTTTAATGTTTAAAATTAAGTTACTATATATCTAACATCTATCCATAATGAGAAAGCCGGAGGCGACGGAGGCAAGGAAAAACTCCCTGAGATGATATGAGGAAGAAACCTTGAGAGGAACCAGACTCAGAAGGGAATCCATCCTCATTCGGGTGACACTGAACAGTAAAAAATATAAATGTAGAAAGTAAAAATATATTTTCTTGCTTGTTATTGCCAGGTAGTAGTACTACAGGTACCAGTAGTACCAGTTGGTTACATTAATCGTTAATCCTACAAACATTCAAGTGCTTTTTGGTTTTATTTTTCAATTTTATTTTTATTTTATTTTACATTTAAATTCCAATTTGGACTATTTTTTAGTCATAAAAAATGATTTCCCTGACTAAAATTTGAATTTGAATTTATCAGACTAAAGGAAATGTAGGGATGGACGGACAAACCTCCACCGACTAATTCCTCCACCAAATAATGCCTTCACCTAGTATAGTATCATAGATTCATGCTGTGAGGAAAATACGAAGAGAAAAATAAAGGACAGGGATAAACAGAAAGAGTTTCTTGTTCAAAACATTGAACCTGAGGCTGTTGAACTCCTTTGAGAAGTCTGCATCTGTGTTGTAACAACTACACAAGAATTCTTTGTATGCTAAAGTCAGCTGGACACCCCCCCCCCACACACACACACACACAGATCATTACCATTTTCATTTAAATTAAGTTTTTTCTATATTTTTCATTCTATTAATGACACTCTGTTGATTGTGCTTTATAGGATCATGGCTTCCTTCTGAATCACTGGACACTCAGAATCTCAATGAATCTCTTCAAACTTATACTATATATTTTTCCCTTCCTTGCTCCTCACTTGCTTTCTCTTTCTCCTGTAAAATGGACTCTGTCATCGATCAGCAGTGTGAGATTATGAACTTCCTGTGCTGCTGTGGTAAACACGCTAGTCAGTGGTGTGAGTGCAGAGAACACAAACAAACAACAAACACTAGGCATCATATTTACTTTAAAAGGAATTAATTTTAAAGGAAATTAGCAAAAGTTCTGCAAAGTGCAAATCATCTCTCCTATTGTATAATAGTTCTATATAATCAGATGAGAGAGATTCAGTCTGCTATAAACAAGCCAGAGGTGGAGAGGTTTTACCTCAGGTGCCCTGGACAAGCAGCGATCATGTCAATGTTTTTATTTATTAATTTATTTATCTACTTCCTGACAGACAAATATGTATAAAATGAATATGAGAGAAAAATAGAACATCCTTTGTTGCCTTAATACAGTATTTTCATGTGACATGTAGATCTTGATGAACCTTGAAGCTGTAATTATACAATAATACAGATCTGGATGATGAACACTTTTGTTTATTGAAATGTTTTTAACCACTACTAAAAAGTCCTTGCACAAAGCTGTCATATATACAGTACATACCGCAAGATTCCTGCTATACAGTAAGTAACAGTCACTTAACAGTTTTCTCAGAAGCCTAACCTGAAAATTGTACCTGTTTTGTTGTGGCCATGTTCAGCATTGAATTTCTTTGTCATGTCCCACTACTACGGTCTGGTCATTATTATTTTTTCTTTCCACAAAGATGAATATACCTTCGAAGTATTTGATATAAAACTTATTTCAATTCATTAACTTGAAAACCACTAAAGATCTGTAGTAGGTAATCTCAACAGAGAAAAAAAATCTCAAACTGAAAGCCAACGGTGTTTTGACTCATATTACACCAGACATGTTGCAATAAATAAATTCATTTGTTTATACTGATTGAAAATGTCAGATAAGCCGATTTCTGGAATGTCGGTGTACTGATAATAATGGCACGGTATTTGCATTTGCTTAGAAAAGAGAAATTATTATTATTATTATTATTATTATTATTATTATTATTATTATTAGTAGTAGTAGTAGTAGTAGTAGTAGTAGTAGTAGTAGTAGAAGTATTGTTAATATTGTACAGAACTAGAAAACTAGCTATCCATATGTTATTACATTATGCTAGCTACTTTTGTATAGCTAGTACTTTTCGAACAAGTTCACTTGAATTACATGTATTGGAAATTTGCAGTTATATTGAATCCCAGCTAGCCTGGAACATATCTTAGAAGTTATGCTCATAACTAAACAAACTTCTGTGCTACAGTGATGCAATGGGATTTTTTTTCTAGTCATCATTAAAATTTTTAGCATTTTATGCCTATAGTGGCTCTATGCCAGGTCTCTAGCTTTACATCACTGCAGTCATTGACTGGCCTACTGGCTTTTAACCCAGATCCAAGCACGATGATTCATCTTCGACTCCAAAAGCACCTGTTTTTACCCCCCTCTCAGTCACGGTAGGAGATCCGTAGTGTAAAGGATGAGGTTTGGAAATAGCATGCCCTAGTTTCTGTCTTGCTTTAATGTGTAAATTAAGCACTCCAGGTGAAGAATATTATAACGTCGCAGTACGTTCACACGTATTTGAATTCAAGGCAATGTTTTTGCTCGACAGGATTGTCGTTCCTGTAGTTTTCTTTGAGGAGACGATTTCATGCCGACCAATATAGACTTGTAGTGATCTGAGGTGAACGCACTGTGCTTTTTATTTCCTTTCATGTTTCTTCTGTAACTTTAGTATCTGTTTCAGCTTCAAATGCAACTAAAAACTGTGTTGTTTGTCAGATCCGCAAGGCAGCATTCCTTGTAGACTACACCTAGACCTAGAGTAAAATAAGCCTTGGCATTTTTAGTCTGTGGTGGTGAAAACATTCCTTCTATACCAGTTACTTGATGAGATTCTCGGAAATATTTCTCAGATCCTGATGACTGAGTGTTATAGATACCCCCGACCTGATACTGGTTCAGTGCTGTAAGTCTGGGAAGTTTAATAAATTTGTCCGTCAGCCACCAAAGAGACCCCTGCTGGCACATGCGTGCCTCTGTATCACATATGTAATATGTAATATCCTGCTGTCTGTCAAACACAGTGCCGGTGTTCAGTGGAGTCAGATGAACACAGGGAAGCAAGCAGATCTGTCTCGGTAAGAGGAACCAGACAAAGGTCTTTGGTTCAAATTATATTTTGTCAGCTGCTGTGATGCCTTTATAATAAATTCATCCTGCTGTGCTACCTGCTGTGCTGACTTGCCGATGGATCCAGTCCTATAATGACTTCAACTATATAATATAGAAGCTATATATTTGACCATAAGATGTGGATTTATACATTGTTTTTTTTTACAGGGATTCCACTCAAAATAAATCAGCCTAATGTGTATCATGCGTGTTTGTTATCAATTAGTATTATCGTGTATGATCTGTTAAACAGACGTCTTGGCCTTTATTGGTGCTGAGTTTCATTTCATTAGACTTCACGTAATCTAGACTCATTAGCAGCATGAAATTCTTATTGAAGATAACGATTTCGCTATATGATACAGTGCACTGTTTAGTCCCAAAAATAAAATAAATTAGTTTAGACATTTGATGGTAATTTAAGTCCAAATTTACTATAAATTAGAAAGCTTTATTTGTCACATGTTCACTACAGCAAGGTGAAATTATTTCTTCATATACAGTATGATTATCAGGAAGCTGGGGTCAGAGCACAGGGTCAACCATGATATAGCACCACTGGAATAGAGAGGGCTAAGGGCCTGGTTCCGGGGCCATGAAGTGGTAGCCTGAACCCACAACCTTTTAATCAATAACCCAGAACCTTAAGCATTGCACAACCACTGTTACAATATATATATTCTACAATATATATATATATGTTCTATGAAAGTTTTATTATACTTTAATGCACGATCACTAAGTTCGCTGTCTAGCTTATTAATAACATAAATTAGATAAAATATATGAAAAAATACTTGAGCACATGACCTCATATCCGGTGGCTGCCCACCTTCACGCTGGTCTTCAAAGAATTTTTCGCACGATATGGAAAAAAATTCTAGTTTTACTTTTATCTTAATGGGTTTGAAGATATTAACTAACAAAAAACTCCAATTACTGTTGAAAATGCAATAACAAATAAAGTCTGCAGCTGGACCTTAGTCATTCTTTTTATGTCATTTTTTTTTTTTCCATAATTTTTTACTACATTTTGGCACAATGTCACACAACACTGTAGTTAGATTTTTACAGGCTAATATATTTCACAGTAATTTGAAAGGCTACCACTTTATACACACATTTTCTTTACGATCTAATTGCTACTGATCTTCATGGTTGCAGTATAGTACTTTTATAGTCATTTGTTTTACAGTGAATTTGAATGGTCCTTCAGTATGTGCGGTATTGTAAGCATTTGAAAGTGTTTGTAGTTGTACTGCCTGTGCTTTTGAAGGTGACATATTGTTAACGTTCTCTGTACTGTCATATTCATGTGGAAAATTAGTAATTTTATCCCAGTACTCACTTTTTAATGGACTGAAATAGATTTGCCTGAGTGCTCAGCACTAGGCATTTTTCACAGTAGTTTGAAACACAAGAGCCAGTTGACCTTGACTCAGTCCCGGTTGTTCCAAAAGGCACTCACTGCTAAAGCCTTCGTGTAGGATGTAAAGTTTTTTAATACAGGTCCTTTAACAAGTTTTATAATAGCAGCTATTCAGAGAGCACTACTTATCTTCAGTAGGCTAATCGTCAGCTGACATTGACCATAAACACTGTTTTCATTTTCATTCGAAAAGGTTCTCAGAATTTTTTTTAAAGCCACAGGGTTGTGCTCTATGAAGCCGAGCAACCAAAGCGAGAAAGCCAGAAAAGCGCGTCGACAGATGAGCAATCACTGGAGCACTAGCTAACATCGCTCATCCAGCAAAAGCTGATAACAGGATCTGTGCATGTGTGTTTTAATGGAGAATTTGATCCAGCACCTGGTGCAAAGACTACAAATTCAAATAAAAAAGATACAGGGCCACATGAGAGTTTTGCTTGTCCCTGCTTTTATTAAACCACAGTATGTATGAGAAGTATGAGAAGACCTGCATTAACATCAAGTGTGTGTGGGCATGGGGCATGTGTACTGTATGTGCGTGCGTGTGTGTGTTTTATAGCTTGACAGACACCACGAGAAGAGGAATAACTGAGAGTTTTAACCTTTAGCAGACATTTGTTTGATTGAGGTTAAGCATTAATTAGCAGCATTGATAATTATATCAATGGAAGGACTGTAAGACAAACCTATACGTGTGTGTGTGTGGGGGGGGAGGTGTCTGTGTGTGTAAAGGTTTGTTTTCTGTTCTTTTGCCTTGCTTGACATACCAGAGTGGCTTGTGAAAAGCCCTGAAGCAATGCAGCCCTGTTTGATCGCAGCCAGACATAGTGGTAGATGATGTGCTTGTATAGATGAGATGCTGGAAGAAGTTTGTCAACCGTTCATGCTTCTGAAACATCACTGGCCACAAACATGTTCTGACTGCTTCAGAGCTGGCTTGGCTTGCTTTTAGCAGTGAAGGAAGAAGAGCAGAGTTAATCAGAGTTTTAATGAATGCAATGAACCAGTGTTGAGCAACAAGAAAAAACGAATGATGTATATGAATCTTTCAGTAAGATAACAGGAATATTAAATGTTTGTTATTGATACAATCATTCAACTATAGTAACCAAACACATAGCCACATACAGAGAGAGAGAGAGAGAGAGAGAGAGAGAGAGAGAGAGAGAGAGAGAGAGAGAGAGAGAGAGAGAGAGAGAGAGCAGAAAAATTGGATTGTAAGACTCCCAAAGCACCTTCTGTAATTTCCAATAACACAAACTATAGAAATATGATCTGAAAACCTGTGGAGGCCTCTATCACTAGATCAGAGAGAAGGAAACTGCACTGATGCTCAATATGTCCCAGCACACAGATAAGAGACATTTAGAAAAGCACATAACGAAAAAAGTTTGGATAGTTATTGGAAATTACAGAATGTGTTTTAGGAGATTAAAAAAAAATAATAATAATCCATAAAATGCAAGTATTACAATATCTTATTAGATCCAAAATGACAAACTACAGTAATAAACAAACAAACAAACAAACAAACAAACAAACAAACAAACAAATAAATAAATCAGAAAGAAATTACACCTATAATAGCAGATATAATACTAGAAATATAATCTTTGTGTACTTTTAAGCAGAGTGTCCAATAACATTTGAATATAAAGAAATTCTTTCCAAAAAAAAACCCCAAAAAAACACAAATACACAATCGAAAACTCAAATAAGATCCTACAGGACAAACTGACATTTTGGTAGGAGCTTTTGTAAGGCAGGAGGATATACTTAGGTTCCACTTCCAGTTCAAAATAGAATAAAGATGCAGTTATAGATATTTGTAGCACTGAACATACTGTATAAAGATCCTGGCATTATATTACACCCCTACTGTATATGCAACTTCTAATCTAATATATAGATTCAGTGGTAGGGTTTCATGTTTGCAAGATGATCTATAATGAAAAAGCACAGATAATCTGAACTATTGTATAATTTTAACTGACCCAAGAGTAAGAATTCAATTCACTTTAATTAATACGAGTCCTGCTATTTCTTCTAACAACTATGGGGTCCTGTGTTGCCTATACACCCCTGTCTATAATATTGGCCTCTAATGGCTGAAGGAGACAGACTGCAATTAAATAAACCACTCGTCCATCTTTTTTGTTCCTGTCTGCGGAATGGAAAGGGAAAAAAAAAAAAATCAAGTCATCTGTAACTTAACCCACTCAGGAATGAGCAGATATTAACAAGGGGGGAAAAAAGCCCTGCTTGTGTAGGAATGTGGTTAATCAGGCCAGAGAATTTCATCAGCAGAGAAACGCCAATGGATTAACAGTCTGGAACAGGATCTATAGAAATATAATCTGAAAATCCTGTGGAGGCCTATATCACTAGATCAGAGAGAAAGAAAGTGCATTGACCCTCAATAAGTCTCAGCACACAGATAAGAGAGATTCAAGAGAACACAAAATCACAGGATGACAGAATTCGCTGAACTCCTCACTGGTCCATGCAGGCAAAAATGGGTTCCTGTGTGTGTGTGTTATGTGTCACTGTTTGTAGAGTGAATGCATTAATTATGTTAATCTCCCAATTCCACTCGACTGCCTGATGGTTTCCAGTTGGCAAGACAGCGTGTCATGTCCCACCAAACAGCAGGGTGTGGGTGTGGAAAAGAAAGAATTGGAGCACTGTGATTTTCAGTTTGCGTTGATTCCTCACTTTGTATGACCAACAGCATTTGTTCCCAGTCTTAGTCACCTCTTGCGTTGCACATTTTTCGTGTTTTCTAAAATGTAATACACCTGTTTATACAAAGCACAAATAAACATGTTGTGTCCAGATTGAGACTTGAGGTTGAGACGTCATTCTCACCATGTACTAACTATATATGCATAGACAATCCTTTTGATTCTATTTTGCTCTTTCACCTCCTCTCTGTGGGATCCTAATTATCCCCATGATCTGCTTGAACTTTCACCAAGCCCTATGACCTAACCCCTATTTCCCCTCACTATCTGTCAATCACCTTCACCATTTCCTGCCATTGCCTGTTCAACATTGAAACAGCTCCATCAGAGTAAGCCAGTCTCAGTCGTGGCTAATTAGCACATATCTAGCTGTGATTGGCACCGTGCCAGTGACCCGTCACCTCGACTCCACGGCTCTGTCGCTCAACATGGCCGATCGGGGGTGGAAGGGCGTTATGAAAGATTGGCTAAAGTTTAAGAGCCAGTCCTGAGTGATGTATCTGGGAACACTTTGAGCTAGTGGGTGGAGGATTGTTAGCAATGAAACGTGTTTAAACATCTGTGGGTGTATCTAACTATCACTGCACAAGTTCTTTACATTTTTCATTTATGACATTTATCAGATGCTCTTATTCAGTACAGCTTACATTTATTGCATGTTACACAACTGAGGGTTAAGGTTAAACTGAGGGCCTTGCTCAAGGGCCTATTAGTGGCAGCTGGGCTCTGCTAGGATTTGAACTCACAACTTTCCTATCAGAAGTCAAATGTTTTAACGGCTGAGCAAACACTGCCCTATTTTCTATATTCTTAATATAGCTGATGAGTTAATTATCATGCCCTCTTATGTTGATTGCAGTTTTATAGTCAAGTCACCTCCATACTATTTATAAGGCCAAGTTACCAAATTTATGATTGGTCGATTAAAAACTAATCCTGTTGCTGTTGGAATGTTGAAATTTAACCGTCTACATTTCTAGTCAAATTTCAACAGTATTTTTATCTTAAATGGCAAAGGCAGATCTATTACACTTGCTGAGTTTCAGGGAATAAAAAGCAGGACGTTTGCAGTAATCAACTCTCAATTGATGATGACACTTTTATTGTCTACATATACAGTATTTGGCAGACACCCACATCCCAAGGAACACATATTTAATACAACTGAGAGATAAGGGCAATTGAGAGTGGCAGCTTGGTGGACCTGGGACTCAAAATCATTTTGATTAGTAGAACAACACCATAACCACAAGACTACCACATCACCACAGCCCAGCCAATTGTATTGTGTGAGGTCATCATCAGTAAATACATATACATATATTATGCTTCATGCACAGATATAAAACATCCCCAGCGCTCGCATGCTACTTTCTCTTCAGAGCATGGCTCTGCCCCCTTTTCCTCTTGTTGAAGCAATTAAGACTCACATTTGAACTGAACGAATGACGTGCCATGTCTTTTCATTTTCATACAGTTTGAACATATCGCTCACTAATTAATTCCTTCACCACATGTCCCATTTATTTTGTACAGAATCAGTGCTGCTCTCGTTCAGACTCAACACCAAGAAAGAGGTGTATTCGTTCAAAAGGTCCAACCAATGCCATGCTCAATTAACAACACACACTCTAATGCAGTCTTTAAAAAAAGCAGGAAGAAACTGCCAAAGCAGTCATGAGCGGGACTTAACCGAGCGAATCAGATGCAGTACGTGGAACTGAATGAGAATGATTCATTCAGAGACACTGATTTGCTCATGAACAAATCATCACTATTTTACAAGTATATTTCCAGCCCTTCAAGTCTCTCATTCAGAGTTTTTC